>NW_011333040.1:22787460-22798318 GCF_000735185.1 Notothenia coriiceps | reverse complement strand
AATCTTAAAAAATCATTTCCATGTTAAAAAGGTCACAGTTTGTCGTAAAACTGTTGAAATATAAGACTGTGAAAAATACGCAACTAGAAAGACTACAAATCCCAGAGTAAGTGATGTCATTAACGTTACACATTACACTCGTGTTACTCACCAAAACCATGTAAAGCCGGTCCCGCATGCTGGCTCTTACGGAACCGACTAACTCCCCTTGTGGGTATGCACAGCTCTCAACATGCCCANTTTCCTGAAGTAATCTTCGTAATAACTAGCAAACTAAAGATCATGTACATCCACTGCACACATAATCTGAAATAACAACTCATATTTCTCGCATCAAATCATTTGATGCGAGAAATATGAGTTGTTATTTCAGATTATGTGTGCAGTGGATGTACATGATCTTTAGTTTGCTAGTTATTACGAAGATTACTTCAGGAAATTGTGTCTATACAACGTTTTCATTGTTACCAAGGTGGTTGCTAGGGACGCTGCTATCGATATTATTTCTGTTATGTTGTGTAACTGTTTAATGGTGTTATCTTTATTGCTACCCCCTTCCCCGTCAATGTATAGTGTTGGTCCACAGCGCAAACGTATTAGTTTTAACAAAATCCGCATCTAAAATGGTGCCATAGATACGTTATTTTCCCCTGTGCAATTCCAGTCTCACATGTCACATATCACATCACATTGTCATAAACAAATACCGGAAACAGACCGAAAACACTTTATTCCGAGTGTGCTTGCTTTTCTCTTTGGAGGTCATCACATAACGGCATTGTAATACACGGTTCGGCTGCATTAAATGTTACATATCTGCTGTAATTCTCTATTTATAGAGCCTTGATGAGAAGACTTCTAGACAAACATGAGGAACTGCCGCCAACACTGAAGTAGTAGTAGTCCAGAGTCGCGTATTTTTCATAGTCTTATATTTCAACAGTTTTACGACAAACTGTGACTTTTTTAACATGGAAATGATTTTTTAAGATTGACAAACATCATATGTAATTCGTGGCACAATTCAAACGGGATCTAAAGATAATCTTTCTCTCCCCATTGACTTCAATACATAACTTTTCCGAAATAAGGTCCCATGGGGCGGAAGTAGAAGGGCCGGACTTCGCCTCTCTATATACACAAACGCGTCACAGATTATTTTGCGGTATTGGAAATCGTATACGCAGCTCACGACGTAACTAGGAGTCTAGTGGACGGTATCAGTACTACAAGTTAAAAAAAAGAAAAAGGGTTAGGGTTAGTTAGTTACGTTGTTTATAGATTAATCTGAGGGCCGCCATTTGCCCATCCCTGTGTTAGAGCATCCTGAAGTTAATTGTCCACCAATTGGTCACAAAATTAAACTGAGATAGGATTAACAGAAAAGAAGAGAAGCAAAAAACCTTCTGCCAGATTAAATATGTTTATTATTATTCAATCATCACTGTGACATACTGGATGCTTTTTCAATCTGTTAAAAATGAAAAAGCTGTTAAACTCACAATCATATCCATCTCGGTTCAAGGCTTTTATTAGTCATACGTACATAGCTACAGTGTAGTTATGACGATGAAAATCTTAGGTCCCAGGCTCTTCCAACAGTGTAACACAATAAAAACTGAAAAACTGAAAAAATAGCACAAGTAAATACAAAAAGAAAAATAGTAAAATAGTGAAATAGTGCAATAAGAGTCTATATACAAGTGATTGGAATATGATATATTAGATAAATAATTTCTAAATTGTTTTTTCAATTCTGTAAATATAAGTAGATGTTAAGGGGTCACAAGCCAAAAAAAAGTTTGGAACCTTTGTATCAGAAAAGGAGAGATAGGAGATTTTAATTTTTCTTTTTCCTGTCTTGGTAATAATCTGTCATTTTCAGCGTGTTGGAGACAAGGACACAAGCTCCTTCAGACCTTCCAGTATAAAATAAAATGGTTAAGGCAATTGAGACCAAACAGCACAGTAATGAATCCAGTCGAGTGAATGGATGAGACTACTTCCACTTTTCATATCATATGATTCTATGGCCGCAGGTCTTGACACTGAATCGACTTTCCTTGTGAATTATAGTACATTTAATTGAATGAATACTCAGATTGATCAGGAAGTCAACGTCTGGACGCCCAATCATGACCCTATCCCTGTGAGCAACATTCAAAATAGTCCCTAGTCTATTTAGGGTCAAACTGAAGGGTCCAAATACATGCTGCCCTCTCTACTCAGGTGCACATCTGAGATACTGAGCATCTCATTGATTTTAACTGGACAGGAAATTAGTAGAGCGGGTAGCATGGGGGAGCGCAGCCAGTGAGCTAATGTTCATTGCCCAGAGACCAAGGATCAGTTTGATAGGAAGTGACATCAGGGCAGCAAAGACGCAGACTTTCTCACTCCATAAAGCTGTCAGCAGAGAATTTCCTTTGTCATGCCATGTTATGAATGAGTTCATTCCTAAAGTGGATTGTGTGTGTGTGTGTGTGTGTGTGTGTGTGTGTGTGTGTGTGTGTGTGTGTGTGTGTGTGTGTGTGTGTGTGTGTGTGTGTGTGTGTGTGTGTGTGTGTGTGTGTGTGTGTGTGTGTGTGTGTGTGTGTGTGTGTGTGTGTGTGTGTGTGTGTGTGTGTGTGTGTGTGTGTGTGTGTGTGTGTGTGAGAGAGAGAGAGAGAGAGAGAGAGAGAGGAAGAGAGGAAGAGACAGAGTTAGGAGGGGAGCTTGGGGCTGTGTGTGTCTGTGTCTGTGTCTGTGTGTGTACGCGTGCAGTGCATGCGTATGCAGCCTCGCTTGGTCTGAAGGATTATACAACCCCCCCTCCATGTTCCCATGGTTTCTAACAGGCATCCTGGGGTGGTCTGACTGGACTTCAACACATGTTAAAACCAGAGAAGTCTCAAGGGAATGTATAAAACACCATCTGCAAAAGTGAAAAAAGAACTCAAAAAATCTAAACGTACCTAAGACCCATTTCTTCTTTTACGTGTCTGATTCCAAATGTCCAAATCTGGTATCAATAGAAGGATAGTGAGTGTAGGGAAATGAGGAAAATATGTGCAAAAATGTTTTGTCTCTGGGTATTGCATGAATTTGTGCATGAGCATAAGCGATTGGCTCGACATTAGCTGCTGGTCCGACCCTAATAATAACAATAAGATAAATGGGAAATAGCTTTGAGTAAATTAAACGGAACAGTTAGCAAAGAGGACACAAGAAAAACATCTCTGTTGCCCTCATATCAGATTATCCTTGTGGAAAAATTATGTAAAGGTGGTGCACTAATAACCTCAGTTCTGTGTTTGTCTACGGTTATGTCATATGTTGCACCCAGAGTGGCACCAATTTCCCCCCTCACATAGCCACATTAGCCTTTTCTTGTTCTATAATCTTACCCTGCTGAGATGTAATGTCTCATCAGACTGTGCCAGCATTGCCCTCTGGTTACGCTCTTGCCAACAAACACATACACACACACACAGTGGCAACTGACCTTCCCAGAAAGCTCAATAAAAGTGCTTTTCATCAAGTCGGGAGCTGTCCTGAGACGGCTGAGATGGGGCACACCAACAGATTTCAAATGAGCTGTATGTTAAATAAACCCTGACGTTTTCTGTTGCAGCTTCTTTTTTTCTTTATTTTCTCTCAATGCCTGGAGGCCGGCCCACCCAGGGCTCTTTCAGATTACTGTGTGTGCCTCTGTGTGTGTGTGTACTTTTTCATAAAATACAAAGAACATAAAAGACTAACAGGGATATCTATTTGGACAGCAGTTTATTTTTACTGCGCTGTCACATGGTGCTTGTAACAAAACAGGAGATCATCTGATGCAGCCGTGAAAGAGACCGTCAGCTTCTAAAAACCTAGCAGATGTCTAATCAAAGGCGGGCGCCAGTAATGACATGTATATTCTGTTTACTTTTGATGCTAACATCTAAAGACTATGTTCACCATAGACTGTATGATGGTCACACATCTATCTATTATTCTCTTTGCACACTCATGCTGCTTTCCAAATAGCATCATTTTTCTATTTACTTTTAGTATGTACTGAAGCCGTCCTGACAAAATACTTAATGTTCCCATGCAGGGTTATTGGGAAATAGTAATTTCTCAAAACATTGAACCTTGAACTTTAATCCTCTTGCTTATAACTCCACAGAGCAAAAATGTTAGAGCAGCCAGAAAAACATGCTGGAAAGCGTAGTGCAAAATGCAACAGCATACATACTAAATAGTATTTGTATTGGAACACACCCTCAGTCTGTCTCATATACGTGTGGAACGCAAAGTTACTGAACGTGACTAAATGATATAGTGCTTCTCGTCTTTTACTGCTGAGGTTTATCACCCTGTCACACGCGCCACACTCCGCCAAAGGGCTAAGGAGCACGCTCAAGGCTGACACTAAATAACAACAGCATGAAATCAATTGCAAGGGCAAATAAAAGAGGAAAAGAAATTGCCGGTATTGGCGCTGGGTGATGGCAGGACAACAACAACAAAATATTCCTGTTTTATGTCAACACTAACAGGCTTCTCCACTCCCTTCACTGGCTGCCAGTGGCGGCAAGAATCCACTTCAAGACGCTGACTCTGGCCTAGTAAGCTGTGAAGGGATCCTTCCTACATCCAGGACATAGTTAAACCTTACACTGTAGCCAGTGCACTTCGCTCTGCATCAGCCAATCGGCTTGCTACTCACTCACTGCAATTTGGACCCAGGTACCACTCAACAGAGACACGCCTGTTTGCTATCCTGGCTCAATTTTTTTTAAATGATCTACCCATTGATATCAGGACAGCAAAAAGTCTGCTTATCTTCCGTCGCAAACCGAATTCCCACCTGTTTCCCTTGTTTCACTTTAGCCCATTTTTAACTAATGCAACAGCACTTACAATGGTTTGGCTTATTTGAAGCGTATATACTGTATATCTGCACATTTTTCTTGTTGTCCTTAGTTTGTATCTTTATGCTTTATTGCACTTCAGTTAATGAAGTGTAATGTAATGTGACCATAGTCAGGGCTTAAGTTCACAGAGAGTGCAACAGCAGCAGGGATCAGAGAAGCCTGAGGGATGCTTTGAGCAACTGCAGTGAATTGTACATGTTTAATAAAATAATAGGGTTTTATGTGGTAGGCAACAAAAAAAAAACTTTAAAAAATGGCTCTTTAAAAGGTCTGCCATTAGAAGAAATATGATCTCAAGTTTTTGGCAGGACTCGTAATTGGGCTTTAAACTTTATGTGTGGCTTAATTATTATTTTGTAACTACACAGTGGTATCACCATGGTTTACTGGTTTTACTGTTCTAAACTAAACTCAAGCTAAAACCAGTTCCTCAGTTCTTTGAAAACAGGATATCATCTTGAGAAGTCTAAGATCTTTGAGATTCTTAAACAGCAGCTTAGATCTGGTTAAATAAATACTGGCAGGAAGAACAAAAAAGTGGAACAAATTCCAAAGTTATGAATGTGATGTTATGACTATGATACTCATACTGTAGTAATACACTTTGAATGCATATATATAGCATAGATGACCATTACAGTACATGATGCTGTATGTACAGTATAGAATAATAATACCTATAAGACATTGTACCATCTAGAAATAAAATAATGTCTTGAGTTTATATTTGTATTACATGATTATCCTTACTTAACCCCATCAATCAATTATGTCCTTCTCTCTAACACTCAACTCCTAACATTGCATTATAATTACAAAGGCCTCACATATTTGTCCGCTTCACACGTGCAGCACCAGCTATCTTGCCTTCTCTCTCTCTTTTTCGCACTCTTGCCCTCACTTAGTTTTTTCCCTGCTTACAATACTCCAGCTTGGCCTGTCAGTGTAAAATTGTTATTAGCCTCTTGACTACATAAATTGTACACTTCCTACATGAATGAACCGTATGCCTGCTTGTGGGCACACTCCTCCCAATGTACCAACCAAGTGTATAACCTGAAGAGCAAAGCTACCTGGAACTGAGCGGAGAGCATGATCTTTTCATATGATATACAGTGCCTATTAGAGAGGTGAGAATAATCACACTTTTACTGTGAAGACAGGAGGGCTGTGCGAAGAAAATCTGTCAAGACCCCCATCCCCCAATCTACAGTAAGATCTGTCTATTTTTTTTTCTCTCTTTTCATACGCCATGAACAGTGCTTGTGCTGGAATCAAAAGGAATGATGGTATGAAGGATTAACATTTAAGTACCTTGCTTTAAATACAGGTCAGGCAGACTAGGATAGGTCAATGTATCCAATGTACCTGCACTAATAATAGAGTAAAATAAAAATTGGAGTTCTTTTCAGATTTTAACATTGGTCATGTGAGTTGCAATCTTACCTGGAAATTTCCAATGTAGTCCGAGTCATTGTCTCCCTCTGTACCCTCTCTTAGGGCAATAAGGGTGAAGCCTCTAAAGTAAGAGGGGCTGGATGCCATCACAGTCACTGGATGGAATCAAACAAGAGTGACAGCAAGCATTAGTCGATGGAAAGAATAATGAGAAAACAATCCCTCTGCTAGCACAAGACTAATGTGGGTTTAATTATCCATCTGTCTGAGAGGTGTTGAATTAAGAACGAATACTGAGTTGAATAAATGTCAAAATATTCTGATATAATTGTAATAATGTCTTTGTCAACGATCAAACATTTTTCTAGTTTTTGAGGAGGTAGATCGAGATGGTGTTTTTTATGCAATCCAGCAGAACATAAAAGAATGTCCATTTACAATTGGGGGAAATAAATTAGCCAATGTATTAGTATCTCGAGATAAGACTTTTACACTTCAAAACCACTCACTTCAAGTATATGGTGATTGCAAAAAAAACACCCAGTTATTGGCTTTGGATGATGAATCTATTTATGATGAAATCAGAAAAGAATGGACTAACTGCAGAGCAACATATTGTCGAGACCAAAACAGCATGAGCCTTTGAGATTCACACAGCAGATGGCACATGCCCATTAATAGCTCCCAATAACTTCCAATTTGAACAAAAGCTATGAAATTAGGGACTGCTGGCTTTTAGAAAATGAATTTAACCATGAAAGAGAATTGGAAAAAGTATTGAAGGGTTCGCAGAGGGATTTAGCTCCACAACCTTTTAATTTGTTATAATAAAAGAGCTTTTAAGTCGTACTATTTACTCATGGCTGTCAGCTTTGTTTTTTCCTTTACAGCTTAAATTCATCCTTGTTGGGATGCAGGATCATCTCTTTACTGACCACATAGTTTACTTTACAGAGCACATACACTAACGTCGCATCAAAAGTAGACTGAGGAAACTTATATTAAGTTTGCATAGCCGACTGTCCTTGGACTAGTGTTTCTCTCACAATGAGCACACAGTCGCAACGCAGTGTGCGTAAATCTGGCGGATAAACACCAACCTCTGTATGTGCTCCCTGGATGATAGGTCTCCGGGTCTCCCTCAACGCGGAGGCGAAACTCATTGTTGCCCTCCTTCCGATTGCTCTGAGCCCGTAATATCCGACTACAATACCCGTCTCCCTTCCCCACTCTCTCGGAGGGCTCCTCGGTGTATGCAAACATATTGCCCGCTGCCGTGGACATAAAGCAGAGCAGGAGCAAAAGGCGCGATCGTATCCCGTTTACTGCCATCATGTTAAAGCCAAGTTGATGCGCAGAGGTGAAGGAAATATTTTCAGCGGGAGAAGAGACGTTAGTTTCAGCGCCTGCTTCACTCCTAAATGAGAGCCCAACTTGCAAACTGTCTGAGTAGACTTGTGCACTGCTAGGAGGGTAGATCCATCCTGATGTGAGAATCAGAGAGCGAGGAGGAGGACTGGCTGGGATGCGCTGTGCACTCTATTTTTACGAGAACTGCACAGTGTGCCGCTCACACTGAGCAGGAGAGCAGGGGTCCGAGGAAATGAGAGGAGTGAGGCTGTGAGGCTGTGTGGCTGTCTCCAAGGCCACAGCAATTTACAAACAGCCTGCGTGAAGAATACACTGAACCAACAGACCGGAAACAAAGACAAACATTCCCACCAAATGAGTAGGAGGACACGTTTGACATAGGCTCCTTGGACTGAATCACTCACTCAAGAATCTAGAGGAAGACACCAAGGCCGTAACCATGGAGTCAACATTGGGGGGGACCAACAATTAAACAAATTAAAAAGTGATAGAATAGCAATTTTTTTTTTTTTTTAAATGTATATCAGTTCTATGTATTGGGGGGGGGGTGACATTTTGAGCGTATCTGAATATTGGGGGGGATGTGTTTCCCCCAATGTATATGGTAAATTCGGCCTTGGAAGACACACACACAGCGACACACAAAGGAATTGATAAAGCCTGCTAAACGGTTGTCTAGGTGACTAATTAAACAACCAGTGATAACTGTTGAAGTCATGGGTTGCTCGCCGGTGAATGCTTCACTCTATATTCAATTTCTAGGGTCACTTGATGTGAACTGATGACATATGCACATTGCAACATGATCGATCTCAGTGTGTGAGCATCCACCTTATTCAACACATCAGTTAGATAAGACAAAATAACAAGAAGCATTTCCATTGTATTCAAATCCCAGTAAACAGGGGTTTAGGGACTAAAGGGAACTGCTCTTTGTAATAAAGGTATATTCTGATTCTGATTCTAAGCTATGTTATGATCAACACAAGGAGGAAGATGTTACAGATTAATTAAGTAGGAGAAGTTGGGGACCTTTGCAACAATATGCTTATTTATCCTTTTCAGTAAAATTAACATTTGAGAACACAGATGCTGTCATGCAAGTGTGGGTTGGAGGGCAACTTGTTTAAAGCATGGACCTTTTCGAGTACAATGGGAGAAACATTTTTTAAATAGTTCAGCCAGTGTAATTTGTTTTGTAGCTGCATGTCTCATGAGAAAATTAAGATGTTGGTCTGTTGTTAGGTTCATCCACCCATTTAAATCAGACTATAACATCTCACTATTTAGATTGCAATTACATTTCGTGCAGGCTTTTGTGATGTCCAGAGGATGGTGATTTCTGGACCTTTTCTCTAGCGACACGATCAGTCAACATTTCAATGATGACTAAATACCTACAAAAATGAGATTTTCCGTGTTACGTGCAATCAACAAATGTAAAAAGGCTAACATGCCAAACTAAGATGATGAACATGGTAAACGTTGCTACTCATCGGCATGTTTTCTTATGAGCGATGCAGATGTTAGCCTTTAGAGAGGACACAATAACTCCCTGAGATACATTCAGATCTATAAGAATTGGTTTAGTATAATTATTGAATAAAACCGATGCAAATTTGCTCTTTATTCTCTGCTTTTAGGTTTCTACTAATCCTGCATTATCTTTTTCAGGGTAACATATGGGCACAAACGCTTTCACAGCACCTTTAGACATTTTAAGATCAGAATCAGTAATCAGAATGTCAATAGAGTTCAGGTACTAGACATGATCATGAACAAGTGCTCTCCATTAGGGAAAGCTTCCTTTGTGACCAGGTGTATTGTATTGATTATGAAGAATACTTGAGCATTAGTGAGATTTATCAGGAAATGAATGTGAATTTACCTTATTTCTTGCCATTGCATATTATCCTCGTTGATTTTTATGATTGCTTTTTTCATCAAATAAAAACTCAAACAATTAAAGCAGCCTGTCCTCCTACGAAAAACGACCATATAGGCCGATTGTTCATGCCCTTATTACGACCCAGAGACACGTTTTAAAGTGTATGTTGTTTCTTACACGACCACTAGAGGTGCTCTAGTGGTCGTGTAAGAAACAACATGCTCCCGGCCCGTTCATTGCAAACGCTCCGGAGGGACGTTTATTCACAAGATAGAATAATCTCTCTCTGGAAAAGCCTAAATTTGTGAATAGTTTGCCATTAAAAGCTTTTTTGATTTCGATTTCTGGCGGATGAAATGTATATTGTACTATTAGGAATCACGTCCAGTCGAATAGGATCTATAGTTTGATAGGTGGAGTGTGAGGGAAAGATGATTGGTCTGGGTGGCGCCAGGGATGAATGTGTGATGGCTTCCATGTAAAGTTAGCGTGGGGTGGAAAACAGGTTTTCCGGTCAATGTTTTCATAATAAAAACCGGGATATATTCCTCCCTCGATCTGGTCAAGATGATGTAACAGTGATATCTGCATTAACTAATCGCACTAAAAAACATCGGTGTGTCGTATCCCGTAGATACACAATATTGATTCGGTTAAAATTGTGATACAATGCTTTTGTGTTTTTAACCTTCGATTCAGAGAAACAAATAGTTTTTTCGAGGTAAGTGAACTACAGTTCTGAGACAAACACACCAGCAATCATTTTGGGAGCTACAACATCCGCCGTGTTGCTTTACAAAACCCCGGTGATTGAGGTCCATCCAGCCCTGAGATTGGATGTTGGAGTGGAGTGCGGACAAGGTTAGCGCTGAGCGGTCACAGACTCTATGAAATGGAATGGAACTCACCGCAGACTTTCCAAAACATGGGAATGTGGACGGGTGCCAGCCCCCGGTCCAGTCCTTGGGTCACTTGGAAACATCACTTTTCAAGGTTCAGAAGGCACATTTTGGCAAAGTATGGCAGTAGCACTCTGATCATCTTGAAGTAGATAAGATGACGGATATGACTTCATTGATCCCAAGTTGAGGGGGGAAATGTTTTTGTTACAGCAGCAGTCTACTTTGTTCTGATCCACTACAAATTCGAGCGCTTAACGTGGGTAATTTTTACTCCAGTACTTTATTGAGTTACTTTGCAGATTCTGATTAATTGAGGTGAAATAAACAACCCTTTAAAATCAGACTTTAGTCTACACCTTAGTGAAATTCGGGGGAATGGGGATTGTCAAGTGCCA
>NW_011333040.1:22782047-22787415 GCF_000735185.1 Notothenia coriiceps | reverse complement strand
CTCTCTCTCTCTCTCTCTCGCTCGCGCACACACACACAAAATGGCTCGTTCCACTCCACACACACACACAGAGCCGAGCTTTAATGAAACACAGAGACCCCGACGTAATAGTACTGTATCATATTATTTTCGAATCAATAATTTTTCAAAATATGATTTATTTTTTTAATAACCATTTTTCCTCCTGGTCTCTCGCGCCCCTGGCATACCTCTGCGCCCCACACTTTGAGAACCACTGCTCTACTGTGACATGTCTCCATGCTTTAATGTTCAAAATGCTCTTTATTTGTCTCATACTGCCTGTGCTGCAGCACCTCTTTTCACCCTCTGTCTGAAACCAGAGCCTGTCTGCTCTGATTGGTTAGCTGGAAGGCTTTGTTGTGATTGGTCAACCGCTTTGAGATGTCCCACCCTGTAGCCTATCAAATACAATGCGTTGGAGGCGCACTAGCCAATAGAAGCGTGAGTGTTATATAGTGATGTCACTATGTTGTGGAAGTAAAGAAAGGAATAAAATGGAGGTGTTTCAGGCAGGGGGGGGAGAGAAACTCTTTCTGGAGGGAACTTTAGCCTTTGCAGACCATTTACATGCACAAAAACTTATATAACACACTACAGGAAAGGGAAAAACCAAAATGCATAAAAGGGCCCCCCTTAATACTAGCAGCACACCAGACACATACATATGATGGAAGGGGCCTTTCTCCCCCCCTGCCTGGCTCCATCTAGACTTCCCCATTTTCCTCCACACAAGGTCACTCTTTAATCCAGACGTAGAGATGTTTGGATCATTCTAAGTCTGTTCCCTCCCTTGGGACCCTATGCCGTCATACCATTTCCAGGAGCTTTTGCCGTTTTGACTACCTCACACCTTAAGGAGTCAACATGTTATTTATTTAGTTTTAAATTGGCCCCAGAGGGAGATGAAACGTTTTGTATTGGGTTGTTTGTGTATCTCTCTTTATTGTTGTGTATTTCACTATTATTTATATTATTGAACTAAATATACATAAATATAATTAGTTAGATGGCCTGTTTCTCTTCAGTCCTGCTGCTAGCCTTAAGAAAGCAGCTATGACGAGGCACAGTGGATTTGTGAATGTCATCTTTACGCCATCTTCTCATTAAACTTCACCAAACCTTAAAAAGGTGGCTGCTGCTATGATTGTCTGTTTTTTGGTTTTAAAAACGTATGTATATATATATATATATATATATATAGATGCTAATTTAGAACATTGTTGACATCTCTTCTCCTTTGCGATATCTTCAAACCCTATTTTTCATGTAATTTCAGTGTGAGCTGGAGGATAAAAGGAATGATATAAGTTCTAATTAAAAACACTTGTTGCATTTGTTAAGTGCTAGATTTCCTATATGTAACACTTGCATATACAGATATATGAGCGCATGGCTTTTCACTTGATGCCTGTTATTAGTGGAAATTATAGTGGTCCAAACAGGAGCCCCCAGATGACTTGTTCAAATGCCTTTTTGCAGGCAGTGCTGTTATACTGCATATATGTTTAAATCAACCTTGGATTCCATCATCTTTCAGCACTTAAAGTTTCAAAGAATTCACTTTAGCCTGATTTCAAAGAGAATCTGACATGAGACCATACATCAAACATCTGAGAGCAGAATGGTCAAACAGTTCATATAATAAATGATGAATGCTTGGAATGAAAAGATGTATCGTAAGTCAAAACTAATACAGCTCACTTTGACAGTTAAATGTACACATATGCAGGTGACTTACCCTCAGGCCAAGGCTTGGGTCCTGTGCTTTGATTGTGTCCTTGCATGGTTGGGGTGGGGCAGGGGCTTGACTGCAGCCCACCCAAAGGTACCATTGGCATACCTTCCAACACAAAATAAATAAATATATTAATAATTGTGAAAAGAACAGATGAGACCGTGATGGGTAGGCATCTTCAGTTTGATAACACCGTTTTAATGTTTGAACAGTTTTATGCTTCTTCAAATGTTTACAGATGGCAGCTTTTCTCCGTTTCATATCATTGTTAACTGAATACATGTAGGGTTTTGACGGTTGGTNGTGTGCCTTGGCAGTCTGAGACCGTGATGGGTAGGCATCTTCAGTTTGATAACACCGTTTTAATGTTTGAACAGTTTTATGCTTCTTCAAATGTTTACAGATGGCAGCTTTTCTCCGTTTCATATCATTGTTAACTGAATACATGTAGGGTTTTGACGGTTGGTCTGGTAAAAGGTTATTTGAACATGCCATCTTAGGTTCTATAAAAATGATACTGGGCTTTTTGACATTGACCTTTTATAGACTTATTAGTTATTCAATGAATTATACAAAATAGTAAGACTATTTTAGGGTTAACCTGACAGTTTAATCTTATTACATTGAAGAAACCTCTAACACAGATCATTCTCAACAAAAGGCCTCCAAACAACAGTGCAGTAATAATTCTCATGATATATGATGTTATTATTACATGTGGATTAAGGATGCATCAGACACTAAAACATAGTGCACAGTAATACCAATATCTTACATAATAATACATATATTATTCTTCTACATAACCACAAAAGCATAATGTGCATTATATCAATGGTTTACATTCTTTCTTTACACTTTTAATGGAACATAAACACTGCTATACCAGGAGATTTGTCAACCAAAGGTGTGGATGCAGTTGGATCAAAATTGTGTTGCTTTGAGATATAAACCATCTAGATTTGAAGGTCGCCTCACTCACATATCATGGAGGACACGCAGGTCATATAAGAGTGTCAGATTTGTTTGGAAGAGTTGAATGGAAACACAAAGTGAAAAGATATAAGTAAACATTCTGTATGAGTGTGTCTTCTTACCTGGAGGCCTGTTGTAAGGACTAGCACTAGGTGCCTGCTGATGCTGCTGCTGCTGCTGCTGAAGCTGCTGTTGTTGCTGCTGCTGTTGCATTGTGGGTAGAGTTCTCTTGCCCTGAACAGCTAGTTGGAGGTTTTCTGGCAGGGGTTGGCCTCGGCCCAGGATCTTGTAGGCCAGGATCTGCGCTCTGAGCTGCTGCAGCTGCACCGGACTGAAGGCAGAGGGTCCGCGGCCCTGAGGGCTCATGTTGGACATGTTGGGCCCAGCTGACTGAGGGTCCGTGGGCATCATAGGGCCGGACTGGGAGGGAGGTGGGGGTTTGGGTCCCCCACCACCTCCACCTCCTGACATGGGACTAGAAGCATGCTCATGGACCCCCATTGGAGACGGATGTGGGGATATGTATCCTACAGGAGAGAGGAAGGAGTATAATGGTTTTAAATACACAGATTAGTAACCTAAAGTCAGAGCCCAAGGGGTAGTATGATTAATAACCTGACAGCAAAGCAGAATAAACACAAAACAAACTGAGTTTCCTCCTATCTTCGCTTCTTATTGACTGGGTTATTTTAAGTTTATAGAGCAATACAAATCCATCAAAATAAGCTTTGCAAACAATAAGATACCTTGGCTGTGCTGGTCCATCGGACTCTGTGGGGGTCCCATGCCGCTATGCAGAGATCTCATCCCGACACCTTTCATGTGACCAAAGTGCATCGCATCTGCCATGGTCTTTTCATTCATCCCCTCCATAGACTGACAATACAAAAATAAAGATTCAGGATTAAGATGTATTCATTGTATACAACAGATTCAAATCTGAAATGAACACCTACAAATCTTAAGGCTGGGATAACAATAGACAAATCATGCTATAAATATGATTATCTTTCTATTAATCTTAGAAGACATCACTAGCTCACACGTTAGGCTATATTTCTTAGGTGCTATATGCCAAAATTGTCGAGACACTACAGCTTAATGTAAAGAAGATGGAAAAACACAGCAGCACTGGTATACTGCCACTTGTAGATTTCCACATGTTTATTACTTGCCTTTTCTTTTTCTTATGTATATATGTATTATTTATGTGATTTGTGTGGTCAATAAATAATAAGGGAAACTGCAGCCCAAATACTATTTTTTTACTGTATTATTTCTTAAAACATAACATAAACCAATAGTTCTTAAATTCAATTTAAAGAGAAACTTGTAATTGCTCTAGTGGACAAGTTATGCCTTAGAGAAATGTTCTAAATCACCTTAAACACATATTTGTTATTTAGTGGGAATGCTGTTAACAGCATTCCAACTAACTGTTCTTCTATGGACAAATTTGTATTATTCTGCCGACTTATTTTGCCGAGCTTCTCCTCCCGCATTGAACATCGCAGAAACTCCGTTCGAACATCAAAACGTTCAGCTCGGTCGGGAATCGATGGCTATTACTTTTCTCATTCATAACTTTCATAATTCCAGAGATACATCCCATAATAGATCAAATGTTTAACCATTGAAGTCAATGGAGAAATTCTTCAACTTCAACAAATCTTCATGCGACTTCAACTGCTAACTGTTCATTCATACATTCACTCAGAAACCTCATTCCAACTTTAAAATGTTACACATCTTTCTGACATTATTCATGTAAACCCTACATTCCCGAGACATAATTTATCATGACAAACGTAGGAAAACATCTCGTAGCTGGAAAAATGACAAATAATTAAGCAAAATAATTCAACAAAAGGCTTTTTGAGGGCATGAAGTGACAAAAACGTTCAACATTCCTCCATTAAACCCCATTGTAATTTCAGGCAGATATTTCCTCACGGCGGCAGCCGCACACCTTTAGTTAAACTGCCAAAAAGGCCACATTATTAACCCGAAACTACACAAAAATACACTTCAGATACTCAACTTCCTTGACATGCTTCACGTTTTGAAATTTCACAGATATCTGTTACGGTTCTTCAACAAAACGTACACATGTAAGAGGTTTATCTCTCATTCAGAACAATGAAGCCTTTGATCTCTACAGAGCTCGTTAGCTCAACTATAAACACCTGTGTAATGGAACACGATGATGTCATCGCTCCACCTGACATGCTCAGAGCAGCAGACTTCAGATAGAGGTTAACGTTCCTGCCCTCAACAGCTCTACGTCAATTATGGGGTGTCATCATATGCCGTTTCCATGGAAGATCAAGAGGGCGATCAAGAGAAGAGAGAGGGGAGCGATGAGGGGGCGATCAAGAGAAGAGAGAGAGGGTGATCAAGAGAAGAGAGAGGGAGCGATCAAGAGAAGAGAGAGGGGGTGATCAAGAGAAGAGAGAGGGGGCGATCAAGAGAAGAGAGAGGGGGCGATCAAGAGAAGAGAGAGGAGGCGATCAAGAGAAAAGAGAGGGGGCGATCAAGAGAAGAGAGAGAGGGCGATAGAAGAGTGAGAGGGCGATCAAGAGAGGAGAGAGAGGGTGATCGAGAGAGAGAGAGAGAGAGAGAGAGAGAGAGAGAGAG
>NW_011333040.1:22779642-22782004 GCF_000735185.1 Notothenia coriiceps | reverse complement strand
AACGGGGACGCGCGTGCGGCGGTCTTTGTTCAGGATCCAAAATAAATTTCTAATATTTTGCACACTTATTCCACTAATTCCTAGTGTTCCACTGGTTAAGGTGCTGGGGGTTGCCGCCCCCAATCTAGCTGATACCCAAGCAACAGAGCTCATGAAGGTATTATTGCACTGTATATATATATATATTCCTCAGTGCAAATAAGCTTCTTATGCAGGAGGGAGGGCAGAGTGGCGAGAGGAAGAGGTGAGATGACAGAGCTACGGAGAGTTTGCACTGGGAAGGTAGAAATGATGGAATTGACGCGAACAGGGTCGATGAGCGCGGGAAGCCCGTGGGATGGCAGTGAGACGATAGGGTCCGTTGTTATTGTGCATCCATGGGAACGATAAACGATTCGTGCTGACCTGCTGGCACTTGACGATGAGCGGTGGCGGGCGGCGCGGTCCCGTGGGGGTTTATGTTGTTTTATAATGTTGTGTGTTTTTACTGTTCACAATTCGTTATTAGTCCAATACAACTTGAGATTATGTATAGTGTTGTATGGTGGTTTGTATTAGTAAAAAAAAATTATCCAACAGATTTAGCGGTTCATGTCCGCGTGTAAAGGAAACTGCTGTTCCATCCCAGCACCTAATGAAGGTGTACGTACCGCCGTTTTGGCCGCAACGACTATTCTCGTACTCCGAGTCCTGGCGCACTTTCCTGGGGGCTTGGTCGCGACGAGCCGGCTCTTTTAAGTGAACGACGGGAGCCGTCGCGCCCGCGACGAGCCGGTTTTTTTTTTTTTTGATAAGTAATACAAGACAGGAATGATATGCGATGATCTCCGGCGTCCAGTGCTCCGTGCATGCTGCATGACATGTACTATCCAGAGTGAGCACTGTTTGGTGCTGCTGTTTTGAGCATTGCAATTACATTTATTTTTTATGTTTTTTTCCATGATTAGGACGTTAGATGCTGCGTACTGAGCATTGCATAATTTATTTTTTTCAGTTTTTTTATATTAGAGACGTTGGATGCTTGCTGTTTTGAGATGTAATATATTTATTTTCCTATGTTATTTTTATGATACCTTTAGGCTCAGCAAAGATTTGTAATGTCGCTGTTGCTGTCTTTTTTTCATAGTTAATCATTTAGACATTAGAGCCCCCCTGCTGTTTTGGCAGGGCCTTTTCTTTAAAATTTTACAATGGGTCGATACGTAGCCCCTTTTTACTGTCTATTGCTTAAGTTTTATCGGTGTTGCTGTTGTTTGTGTAGCGTTGGTTCTACAAGCAAGTCAGGCATCATTGGGTGGTATCAGAGAGTTCAAGGGTCTGTAAATGCAATTAAAACAATTGGCCATAGCAAATCATTTATATTAAACATGTCCTTTTTGACTTTTGAATACTTCAGTACAAAGGATGTATTGAATAATTTATGTGAAATTATATATGTGTACACATATAAATCATTAGTCTAAACAGGGCTACATTTGATTTAATTATAAAAGGTATAATATGTGGTAAACTGAAGAACCGTTTGGGAGCCGAAAGAGCCGGCTCTTCTTGGTGAGCCGAGCCAAATGATCCGGCTCACCAAGAAGAGCCGGAATTCCCATAGTAAACGCTCTCGGGTTACCGGGAGAGTCAGATTGTCGCGAGGCTTCTGGCTTAGCAGCTTCCTCATTAGAGGGAAACGCCACAATCTCTGGCTTTTCCTCCTACACAGCTTCTTGTGAAAGCACTGGCATAAACACAGTGTCAACTAGTGATACGTCAGAGTCCACCTTACGTGCCTGTGCGCGTGTGATTGCACAAATAGGAAACACTTTCAAATTTGCCTGTGTTACCTCAACCCACTCTCTTCAGTCTGCGTACAAATGACACGACTTTACACATTGGAAAATGCGTTCAATAGATACGCTAAAGTCCGATTTTGCGTGCCTATCATACGCCAACTATTCCCATTGAGTTCTGAGTCCGAGTTTTGCGTGCATATGAGACGCAAATGGATACGGTCGGGTCTGAGAAGACCGGAAGCTGTGTGGTCCATAAAAACATGTTATTACTCAATATCAAGCCACGATTATTGATTTTATTTGTAATCGTATAATGTCGGACTTTTTTTGTCCGTCCGTGAGGAAAAGAAATGGAGCTTTCCTTCTAATTTTTTATTCTTTTCTAAATAACACACTGTTATTTACTCAACAATAACACACAATTATATTATAATCTTGGGCACCGGAAACAGACGTAGACGGTAAACTGATTACCCAAGATCCTCAGTTTGAAGCTCAGGATGTTTTAGCCGCAATGCACGTTGGGATATGGTGTTAATGCGATATGATATCCGAACAAAAATTCAGAGTTTAGGATGGCC
>NW_011333040.1:22773327-22779583 GCF_000735185.1 Notothenia coriiceps | reverse complement strand
CGCTTCAGGGGGGAAAGGAGGGACAAGATTGAATGCAATGCAATACAAATTACAACCATAACATTTATTCTGTAATCTAATGTTTAACTTTTGCCCTTTACATTTTTGAGTTGCATTTCATGTATGAACAATATTATTATAAACATTTAAATAAATAAAATATCTATTGTTTGTTATTGTTTTATTATTATCTAAATGTAAGCATATGTTCACACAAATCAACAGCTTATTGTCTGGCATTGTTATAGCCGGTGCTTAATATTGGCAAAGGTATGCATATTAATACATGACAAATATTGACCGTACCTGTAGAAAGAAAGTACAAGTCTTGAGTAACAGAAACATGAGATATAAATCAGACCTGACATACAGCTGGTATTTCAACTACAAACCTGCAAATAACCACAGTTTTAAGACATCCCCATACAGGTGTTTGATCATTCTTATTTATTAGATTTTGCCATATCACACAGTACTTGGTTTTCAATTATATTCATCTTATAATGCTATACTATACAAATTAATGTATTATGTTATATCTTACACTACTCTGTACTATGTTATATTGTTGTACTATATTAATAGTGTCTAATATTGTTGAACAATTGTATTATATTATGCTGTAATATGTATCATATACCATAGTATATCATTTTGTATAATGTTATTTTGGCTAATTTATAATATTAACACAGACCAATACATATCATATCACACATTTTTCTGGTTTATAATCACTTATATTGTTTAATATTTTTTTTAATCTTTTAAAGTACTTGTTTTGTTCTTACTTTCACATAATTTTTTACTGCCTTTATTTACTGCCTTTATTTATATATGTATAGATATGTTACTGATGCAACCATGTGTTAATCAATAAAAAGGTGTGTGACGTATCTTATGTAAACTACTCATAATGAGGACACCTTTTACATATATCTAAATAGGTACATGACCAATAAGATAAATAACATACAGCGTGATAAAGTGATATAACCAGGTTGGCGTTTGTTATCGTTAGCTACTGACAAGCCCTGTACAGTTACAGTAATGTTAGCTTTCACTCTGTACAGCGTTTACTCTGATTGGATCATGGCTTCCCCAAAAACTGGTGGCCATCACGGATATGCAGACAAACCCGAATTTAGGATAAAAGTGAAGCCCCCGACATGACCTTGGCGACAATTTAACAGAACAAAATCCACTTGAATAATATAATTAGAGGCACGCGGTGTCACAAACAAAGCAACGAGGACGCGTTATGTCTATCTGCTTCGCTGGAGCTCTCGGGAGCTTTGCTACCTAGCTGAGGTTAGCTATCATGTCTACAAGCCTCCAAGCTAGCTCCGGGTTCACCATCTGCATCAGCTAACTGTGTCAGAAAGTTTGGACAGTTAGCTGCACACTGAGTAGTAACATGTACATATTTATCAAAAACAAAACGCCGTTGGTCAATTTACCTTTCGGCTGAACTGTTACTGCACACCATTAGATGAAAAATATTGTGATGTTTCTTCAAAATATGACTGCTCTCCGAAAGTTCCCTCCCCCTCGATGTTGTTTTGCTGACATGTTAAAGTTGTTCTTCTGTTGCCTGTGCTGATTTGTCAATGTCACCGGAAATACCCGCCTACCTCTACAATGATTGGCTTTCCCCACGTCATTCATCCACATTTTCTTCTGTAGCCATGGCAGTAACTTTTTGCTTAACTTTCTTTGTGGTTGAGTGGCCATAACTGTACACAAGACGCTAATCTAATCTCGTCATTCAATACAGGCATTAAGGAATTAAAAAAATATATGCTAAAGAATTTATTGTTCAACAGAATAATCCAAAACTTGGACAGCTATCTGATTAAAATGCATTAATCATTGATCATTCTTTTTAGTCATTGTAGAGCCAAAGTGGTGACCATTGTGTCATTCCCAAGCAAACAGAATTCCAAACACAACCAGAGTTTTTTCAAAAGAAAAGTCAATTAGCTGTATTCATTTCGACTGTCATATCATTAATATCCTTTAATCTTTCAGCAGGCCCTGATGAAATCAATGCTATTCTTTTGCTGTCTATCAAACAATGTATCTCTTAATAAATTAACCCAGTCTATAAAGCTTTTAAGCTCAAAGTTGTGGTCATCGCTAAAGCAGCACGCCACTGATTTTACAGGTCAATATATTAATCATGAGCAATTTTCTTAACCTTTTCCCTATTTTTACACCTGGACTCTAATGTCCATACATTTATATTTTAACCTGCTTTATGTAATGTTCATATCTTGAAATGTGTGCACATTATCACATATGTAATGCCTTGTTTACATATTTAAATATAACATTTCAATACATGTTTTCCAAAGAAAATGCTATAAGTATAGTCAACTTAAGTTTCATGGTGATCTCTGACATGTTTTTATCCCATTCCCCTGCAGTGTAGTGTGATCTGTCTACTGTCTACATTATGCGTTATATTAACACGATTTGTGACCTTCATCATACTCCGTACTGTGAACCTATGCTCATCATTTTATATATATTTTTGATTTTGAGAATACAGGTTGAGAATTACAATTCTTTTTTTTTTTAAACATAGTTATTTTTTAACGTTTTCCTTTTTACTAGTCTGAAAGAGGACATGTAATGGATGCAAATCAGCCATTGAACGCCAGTGCATATATATTCAATGTTTTTCCTGTGGGGCTTACTTACTTTGTGGAAAGCATGATGTCTATTTCCCCCATGGCAGCATCATAGAATATACAACTGGGTTTAAATAAAAAATACAAACAAGCACTTATTTTCAATCTTACTTTAATAGGGAACTGTTAATACTCCACTGTATGTGCTCCTCCTTGCAATCCCTAAGGTGGACACAAGATGGAAGCAGTGACCAGCAGTTGCCTCAATAAACTGGCCTGTGCAGCTCTGTGCTGTCACACAGAAGCACCTGGCAGGTAATGAATGACCACAGACATCTGAGCTCTAAACAAACATGCCAAGTCCAGAGTGATTGAGTGCCAGCCGTCATTTACATAGTTAGAAAATCTGGTGATAGCAAAGAGTTTCAAAGGCAAACCATGCAAAACGATACACAGGTTTAGTCAGGCTTAATTTGCATCATTCTGATATCAGAAACTTTGTGTAGTTTTCATTATGAAAAGATAAAGCTGTTTTTAATGGGGACTTGTTTGTTTATGCATGACTGAGCTATTATTTTTTCTGCTCCTGTTTTTTCCTTTCAAAGTACAGTTCATAATTTGTCTGCATTTACATAGAGTGTATCTTATCCAAATAGATTAAAAATACATATTGAGATCTGTTTTAGGACTGAGAAATGTCAATATTCAAAATGTTTCTTGGTAATCTTTACATATATGTATGATACATTTAATATTAAATGTCTTGTTTGCACCATTTTACACACCCAAACTCCACGATGGATTTTGACAAGAACAGGAAGTCTTCAGCTTTAAAACACACATGTGCTAATATACAATTTAATAATGAATATAAACAATTACCTATATTTTTTATATTGGCATTTGTTAAGATTCATCCATCTATCTATCTATCTATCTATCTATCTATCTATCTATCTATCTATCTATCTATCTATCTATCTATCTATCTATCTATCTATCTATCTATCTATCTATTGACATTGACACTTCAATGACCTTGTAAAAGCACTCCACCTGACAGCCCATCATTTGAATACCTCACATCCCAAAAAACAAAGCCTCACATTAAAACTTTGATCCTAACTTCCCCTCCTCAACAATTCTGCCCTTTCTTATATGCCTCCATAAAGGATGTTCTCAGGGTTCCTGAATGTAAATTTTACCCAAATAAACAAACCTAATTAACTCTGCGGTTCAAGCCACCGCCAACTTGAAATTCACCGAGCCAGGAAAGGGCTCGGCCGCAGTCATTTGGCAGTGAAAGGGCTAGTGGTTGTGGCTTCCATTCACCTTGAAACCCTCCGTAAAAGGCTCCGGTGAACCACTGGCGTGATATCTTATTCAAAGTCTTCAGGTTTTTTAAATGGGTGGGCTGAACAATGGATCACTCACCTACTGATGCAAAGAAGGTCCCTTGAATTGATCCTTCTTCCCTTTCTTTCTTATTTATAAAGCCCTTTTTTTATTTCTCTCTAAAAGGGACACTTAAAATAAACCCAAGCAGAATCAAGTAACCTACTGTAACAAAGTATTGGTCTGTCTTTTGTATTTTCACATTATTGTACATTTTCACTTAAAATAAAAGTGAATGATTAAAGTAAATAATTATTTTAATCTTACCTAATTTGAGCAAATACAAATGATTTGAAAGTTTTAAAAGTTACTAATAACAACTTTGAAGTCATGTGTTCCATTATTACTGTATGCACCAATAACTGCAAGTTTTTCTTTGTAATTTTGTAAATATTGTTTTTAATTATTTACATTTATTTATTCTCTTACAAAATACATCTCAGACTTCTGTACACTGAAAACAATCTTTGCGCACAGTATAAATTAAACAACAAATAAACTACCAATAAAGGACACTATTTATTCTCTTTAAGACATTTCTGGCAAAAATAGTCTGGCATTATTTATTCAACAACTATATAGTTTAACCATAAGGTATTGAAATGTATCATATAATGTTTTGCAATAAATAATATTTAGAAGCTTATCTGTTTTAGCAGACCGAAAACAGGTCTGTAAAAAAAAACATCAGACACATTTAGACAACAGGCAGACACACACTTGATTTTGTGCACAGCCTGGCTCTCCAGGTGTGTGCAAACATGGGGAGTGTTATAATTAGTTTTACATGAGCCACATTTGGCAGTGAGCTGTTTGCTTTCTGCCTGTGTTATTTGAGAGTCCCATTTGAATAACCAATGCTTACATTGTGGTACACTTATTTAATTTATGAGTCAGGTGATGAAGTGAGTGTTTAAACAGGGAAGACAGCCAACATCAAAATAATAAGAGGCTCTATTTGCTATCAGTACATTCGAGGAAATATGTTTGATCACTTTGTAAAGCCCCCGTCACAATGTCCCGAAATTGACACCAGATGGACACACGATAAAGGAAATGTTCAAATTCGGCTCTGATCGTAACAACATCGGGCCGTTCGTGAGGGCATCTTAAGCCATCGTATGACCGCCGGTGGAGTTTCTCAGGCTCCGTCCCCCCTGGTGCCAGGACCAACAGATCCATCTTTAGGCTCAGCAGCCCTGTCCCCCCCCCCCCCATAAGGCTTTGCAGTCTTGCCATGCTGTCCATTGAAAGCCAGTTGGCTAGAAAGCTGGACTTCAAGGACTTGACTTGATCAGTGACTTTGCCCAAATTGCCTGTAAGAAGGCTAGGCGCTGGGCTCTTGGTGAAAGGCTGAGCCAGGGCTCGTAATAACTGTTAAAAGGCAAGGCTATGGTAACGATATTGGATCACTACACACAAGATGCTTGATGAGAAAAAGACTGAGAACAGGTAATAGGCTCTGATTTAACACCACCATCAGGCCTTTTCATTTACATTTCTGTTTTGTTGTCCATTTACACTTTAATACCCGCTTATTTTGTAGTTGGTATGTATATTTAATAAAATAATCTGCTGCTTATGTTATTTGTTTTGTTATAGCATTTTATAAATGATAATATTGGTGTTAATGTTCACTTTATTTTAATTTAACCTGTTAAGCCCCTGTTTTTTGTTTTTTTCAGGACACTGTGTCCAGGGGATCTTAATATTTAAGAACCTATTAATGTGTTATACCAGATTAACGGAAATAATCTCAGCTAACTGACGATATAAACCATTTTTACCAAAACAAAACACAAGTCTCATAAGAAGCATCTAAATGACCCCTGAGCGAAAAATGCTAACGCACTTTAGCACAGAACTCTAGATAAAAGATACCCTTATTACTTATCGTAGCTGCACATAAAGCTGAGGTTCCACAGATTATTTAGGTATATACAGTATATCATCACTAAGTGATCCGAACTCGCGACAGGGAAAGCAAACTCAGACATCACAACACGTACCTTTACGTAGCTTTTAGAGGAGATCGTCTCACCGTAGCTGTCAATCTGATCAAAAGACTTGTTCCATGGCATTAAAACGAGAAAAACGCGGCTGAATCGGTTAATCCATAGGTTGATAATGTTTCTGGGTAATACTTTTTTAATTTATAATCCATAATTCTATTTTATGTAAAAATCGGAGAGTAAAAGTTAGCTGCTAATGGTAGCCACCAGAGT
>NW_011333040.1:22768357-22773285 GCF_000735185.1 Notothenia coriiceps | reverse complement strand
CCCTTTCGAACAAAAAAGCAATGCGATTTCTCCATAGGATTTTGGAAAATAGCTCGAAATAAGGTCTGTGGTTGACACACATTTAAGAGACGGATCACGTTTTGTTCAGTCGGATAATCCCCACATGTATACCCTAATTTTATAATTTTCGAATCCTAAATCTATCAATCATAAATCTATCGATCATAAAACTATCGATTAGGGTTTTAGGACGTGTCACTGTGGCACTCTATTGCCAGGAATGTTAGTCTTATATCAAATAGTGAATTTTACTGCAGAAGAATGTTGCACATCTGCACAGTGTTATATTTTCACAGCTCAGTGTCATTAAATATTATGCAATTAGCATTGGACTTCAAGATAGTTGCAAGCCTGTAAAGGTAGAGTTATTTAAAGCATAAATGGGTCGGTTGGGTTCTGGAGGTGTTTACAGCAATTGTGCTTGGTTGGCGTGGCCTGAGCCTGCTGGTGGGGCCCAATGTGATATATTTTCATGGGGCCTAAAATCCCTGGCAGCGCCCCTGTCTACATGTACATGGCAAAGCTAGGTCAAGTTAGCTAGTGATAGCAAACTCATAAGGTTGCCTGCTATGGGCCTTTCTCACAGCAGACATTTAGTATTTAGTCTTCTGTTTTTTCACTGAGGGCCACATACAGAAAAACATACGAAAGGCTGGGCCACTCACTAGGTGAATTATTTTGCCTCATAAGTTAAGTTCTAAGTTAGCAAAATCAATCAAATGTAGGTATGCTTGATAGTTTAATATGCTTTAAGAAAAAAAACAGCCTACACCACAGCTTTCCATAGTGTTTTATGTATTTAGTTTGCAGCCTATTCCTTAAAACAGAAGCCTCAGATTGCTTATCATAAGGGGAAATAGGAAGTATGTATATTTTAAGCGTGTTATACAAATAGGTTATTGGGATTTTCAATTTGAAATTTGCATAATTTATTTGAAAATTGGGCTTATTAACACATGTAAAAAAAAAATTATATATATTTAAGATGTACGATATGAGACAAGCACAAGTTTCATGTGTGGGCCATATTCCATTATACTTTTAGAATTTGCTGCGGGCCAATTCAAAATGGACCACTAGCCTCATTTGGCCCCCGGCCCATAGTTTGGACACCCGCTAGACTCTAGCGGGTGTCCAAACTATGGGCAAATGCTCTAGCGGCTAGAGCATTTGCATTTTTGTCATCAAAGGCGTTAGCAATAAATTAAATAAAAACCATTGGTTGGACACAATTATTGGATTATTATTTATACAGTTTGTAATACTGTCAAAATGTTTTGTAGTTGTAAGCAAAGTCTGATTCGTCAACAGACTCAAATTGCTTGTGAAAAATCTGTTCAATGATAGTATTAGTTTCAATTTGATTGACATTAAGATCAAGATGTCATAATTGAACTTTTTTGATACTGTGAGCTGACATTCTATAGTTATTTATGTTTTACATGTGGCTTCTGTTAATCATCCTCAAAGTTATTGGGTATAATGTAAAAAGAGCAAGACCCTCTCAGACAGACTGTTAGTGTCTGCATGATTGACCTTTGGATCTCCAAGGTGTCCAGTGTGGCCCCTGCTCGTGAAGAATCAACATATTTCTTGACCATCGGCTCTCCCTCTCCCTCATTGCTTTATCCCCTGGCCCTCCGACCACTGTTTGTTATTTCTCTCTTCAAGTGCTTCTCGTGAAAGGAAAGCTTCTGCAAGATTTACGGGCAGGTGCACCGTGCCCTTTCTCCATCACTCCACCCTCAATTTTTGCCTGTCGGTGCTCAATTTGTGAAAGCTGCTTTTGAGCTCTCTCGAGGGACCGGCGTCTGATCCAGAGCAACAAACGCTGAGATCTTTTTCCAAGATGGTGCCGGGGTCATGCAGGAGGCTGAATAGAGAGGAAATGCTGTCAGAGGAAAGTCTCTTTGTAGTTGCTTTTGTTGCAGGTGTTTGGCCATTCATTGTTAAAGGTCTCTGTTTAATATTACAACCTGCCTGACATCTGGTGGCCGGACCAAGCTGCAGCTCATGATGATCAGGAATAACCCTGTCTGATAATATCTTCTGACAGACGACACATAAGCACAGATGTTGATCATCAGCAGGTGATGTGTAAGCAGATACTGCTCAGTATTTTTTACAGAAAAACTGATAACAGTTCTGTTATAATCGTTCTACATTGCTTTGTGCTATCACAAAATCCTGGAAAATAAACTTCGAAAAATGATTCTGCCTCCCAGAACGACACATATACTGTATATGATCTGATGCCCTATTGGCAGAAAGATCTTGTTGGTGCCTTTCAAAATGCTAAACACAAATTGGTAAAACTTTATTAGGATTAAGGGACCTTTGCCACATCGTAATATATTGTCACATCAGGATGTTTAAGGTTAGGGAACAATCACAGTTTAAAATAACTTGACAGACTGTAGGGAACAGAAAACACTCAATCAATCAATTAAAGTTAATTTAAATAACCCGACATTAGACATTTCACACTTGTCCCAGAGGACTTTATAGGTATTTTGTGTACATAGAAAAAGCCTTAGATCTTTGATTTCAGCTCAGGGAAAATGGGAGCAAAAACAAAAGTGTTGCCTTTATATTTCTGTTCAGTGTCGTTGAAGGCAGAGCTTGTTTTTCTAGGTAAATAATAGTTTTTAAAATGTTTATGTGGTTATCAGACATCCTCTCGACCAGCTGATAGCTGGGATATTAGTATTGTATGTATTGTTTTAGTATTGACATGCATCACAACTGAAGCACCAAAAAATAGCACAAACTTATAAATGGCAAAAATACTCATACAAATCAGCATTTAACAGATGGAAAAATACATGAAGAAAATGACTTGCACATCACCACAAAATGCATACAAAACACAATGAAAAATATCTAAATTAAATGGCAAACCTTACTTAAATAAAATGTTCTCTTCCAAAAACAAGGAAACCAGACTGAAAAAGACCTAATGAGGGAACGTATCATATTACTTCAGTCATTGTGGGCTGTTTGTTACATCACCGTTTGTCAAACATTTGCTTCTGTCTTTCACAGTCGCTATGGAGACAGGTGCATCAGTAGCAACCATACAACAACTTCCATAGCTGAACAATACATGTATAAATAGAGATGCAGCCAATTTGTACTCATTCGGACCAACATTATAAAACTGTAAACAGGTAAACTGGGACTGTAAACACATTTACTCTTTAAATGTTTATTTTTCATTAATAAAGGCTTTATATACTTACTACATTTAGACAAAAACATTGTACTTTTTCCTGCAGATTTTGTTACAGGTACTTTGCAGATAAAAATTACAAAGTATAATTAACATTAGGATTATGATCTGATTATAGATAAAACATCCCAGAATGTTTCTATACTTTAGAATTGCTACTTTAGTTTAAGTAAAATATCTTGTTCTTTCAGACCAGTCGCTCTAATCCCCCATGTTTTCACTTCTTAAACTTTGTGTTATGTATTTAAGAGGGATACATTCCTGGTTGCTGCTGGATATTTTTGGGGGCTCTCTCAAAGAGAAAAGCCTACTTGACCAACTTCTACTTTATAGATTTAACTGCAGAATCTCAAACTCCATCAACAAAGAGAAAGACATCACAACTCTGCCGCAAACTGTTTGATTGACAAGCCAAGTGTGAAAAAAAACGTTTTAAAATGTGTTGAACTTCAAAAAGGTAACTGCTTTTGATACACGCCTGTTATTGACATATGTAATTGAGCTGTGTCCTCTTCTTTCACCGCCGTTTGGAATTGGATGAAACAGATGAAACAGGGTGAATGGTTAGTTTGGCTCTTTTTCATCCAAATGTGTTTCCAGCCCCTTTCAACTTGTAGCTGAAAGTGCAAAGCCAGCATGTGTTTTGAACTTGTCACAGTGAATCGCTGAAGCCCAGGGAAGGAAGGGGGGTGAAGCCAACCCTGAATACCTGCCCACCATCAGTGCATGGTGAGCATCTGTGAGCTGTTAAGACCACTTCATCTTGGCCACAGGAATGGGGTTAGTGGTGTTAGGATGTAAAGAGGGGTACAATGTGTCTATCTGTATTTGTAAAAGCAATGTGAGTACCCAGTGTAGAAGGAATAGTGTTTTATGTTGAAGTTTCTCTGCATGTGGGTCCAGAAAGAAAATTAAGGGAGGTCTGGGATGATATACTGTGGTATGTGCGGCATGCTGGGACTAATTGCTTATTTCCACGCTCGGAATTTAGGGTTAAACAATTTAACGGTTGGACACTTATGGTAATTTTCTACCACTTAATCACCCAAAATGTAGGAAGTCATGTAGAAAAGACCTTGCTACCTTTCTTCAAGACGCTAACACTTTGAGAGCCTATATAAAGTGTGCAATGAGCCCTTACTTGATCATTCCTACATATTGTACATGTACAATACATGTATTCGTTTTCAACCTGTTAAGCCCTGAGCCTGTTTTTCAGGTCTCAGGCTTGAAAATGACATTCCCAGAACAAATGACTATCTTCACTTCTAAAAAGGGGCAAACTAATAATCTTTTCTCTCAAAGCAATGATAAACCTATGAGTTGGATGTAGAAGAGTCAGAATCAAAATAGATTTTTTTTATTTTAAAGTAAATTCAGATTGAACATAGTAAAAATGTTTAATTATAGTGTCCGTTAAAAAAAAAAACATTACCTATACTGTAGTGAACACCACCCTTGAATGATGGGATAGTAGACTAAAAGCTTTAGGAATCCACACTATAACCTATAATAAGTACCCTGTATAAAGATTGATGCAAAACAAGTGAAATTTGAACTTTTTAGTGAGGTTTAGCAAAAAGAAACCCACTTCTGGGGTCATTTTGGTGGATTTGCCATATCTCTGGCCCCCCCCCCGGTCGATTTTGATGATTGACACCTCTTTTGAACCGTT
>NW_011333040.1:22754194-22768297 GCF_000735185.1 Notothenia coriiceps | reverse complement strand
GCGGCATGCTGGTTTTCCTGCGCCGGCTCACCCAGGCCCCGTTTCCGAACATGAGTTTCCCCCTGCCGGGCCTTGTCAGAGTTACTCATGCCTTAATCACCCTGCGCTCTTTGCATAATAAACATGTCTGTGGTTCCTTCTTTTTTATAATTCCGCTCAGTTTTTTCTGGCCTTGCGGTTTCCTTTCTCTTTTTATCTCCACTCTCGTTTGTGTTGCTTGTATCGGGCCTTTTAAATCTTGACCCTGCCTGCAGATAAGCTTATCCATGTTGCCCTTTTAGAGGTGTTAGAGCAGCTGGGGTGTGAATGAGGGAGCGCTCGAGCTGCAGTTGTGTTTAATGGATGTTGTTAGAAGTGAAGGTGTGATGGTCTGTGCTTCCACATGAGGCTGTGATTAAGAAGCTGTGTTGAGAGGCAGCTTTTGATTACTGCCCTGGTCTGCGTGTGCATTTCATGTTTACTGGGTTTGTTTTTTCCTTTTTTAGTTGTACGTTTGGGCCACAAGTGGTGTTTTTTTGTTGTAAAAAAAGGCGCCTTCACCTATTTTAGCTATTCTTCCCATGTAAAAATGATCACTCACATCGTTTAATAATAGTTTCCAACAGATGCGGATCTAGATTGTGCTCACTTGGTTCGTACAACTAAACCTGACAATACAAGAAGTCAGATACGCTTTGTAGAAAACTAGAAAGAACATGAGGTTAACTGGATTTTAAACTTTGTCTTTTGGCGTTTGAGATTGATGTGTGGTTTGTGATACTTTGACATCTTGTTTAGGCTTTTAAAAATAATCTGCTTGTTTTTATTCTTTCAGCTATATATAGTCTGAATATTGGAAATTATATTACCTTGTGCACGGTTATGCCAAGAAGACATGAGGAAGATTGTCATAGAGAAGGAACATATTTCCTCATTAAACGGATTTTAGCGTGATATTGTATATTTTTATGTAATGCACAGGTGCAACAATCTCATGCCAATAGACCCAAGTACTGACAAACTTTTCACAAGGTGTATGTCTGTCTTTCTTCATCTAAATTAATCTCTTCTATAACAGCTTTGCGCACTGTAGTCAATATTGTCCAGCACAGACAGAGCTCTACTCAATTGCCTCGGTTAGTACCAACACACAGACGTCGCACAACCAGAGTTCATGCTCATTGGTGTGTTTTGACAAGCAGAAGAATGCATAAGAACAAACACCCGCGCCACCGAAATTACTGTTGTGCTTAAGATGTCATCCGCGAATAATTATTTATATTTATATTGACATTCTTCTTTTACTCAAACGGTCATGGTTATCGTTCTTTCCAGTGTATTTAGCTGCCATGGAGGAAATATTTTTGCATACCATAACGTGAATACTCAAGTTGGTACACAGCTGTAGAACTGATTAGACGACAGAACAGCATTAGGTCCTTTCATAGGTCTGACGAGTCGCCGCGAGTGCGATGCCTCGGTCTATGTGCCCACTTCATCACTGAGCAGCGGAGACAATTTGCCGAAAATGGCGTTGATTAGGGAAACGACGACGCAGGTATAAGGCACACAGAACACACCTGAAGGCGCTTGTCGCATTGGCATTAGGACGCTCTCCAACAAGTAAATTAGGGACTCATAAGCGTGCACATGAATGAGACATTCTCTTTCCTATCTTGTGTACTTCAGGCCAAAGAGTCTATGTAGCGTTTTTCTGCTTTCTATCTTACGCTTTTCTCTTCGCGACGCATCTGGCTGGACTCAAATCCGACTACGTACACGTCATCTTATTCATCATGTAGTTCTCACAACAATGTTTATCATCGGAGTCTCGAATGTGAATATCTCAATACAGCGACTGTACGACACCTGACCATCTCACATGTCACTGCGACATACACAAGGTGAAAATCTACTACTTGACAGCGCGAGAGTCATATATGATTCTTCGCCAGCGAGTGGAATTATCTAGATGAGCACCATACTTCGTCTTCTATACGGACGTGCTCCACCTAGGGACTGACGCGTAGCTGCGTCTCATCGATTCCTTTCACAAACTCCATCACAAGGGATGACAATGTGAGCTCAGACAGTTCTAACTTACATGCTCTCATGGATACACTTAATATTTTTATTGCGTGGATAGGAGGCTGTGTAATATCGACTTACTTGCACTACTATCCCTGCTTTGTCTGGCAGTCGTCCAACAGCTGCGCTATGTGCCTAAGCGCCTACACACTCCGGATTTCGTTGTCTCGAGAAGAACACATCTGCTTTGCTTGACATAGAAACGACTGTACATGTCACATAACAAGGAAAGTTTGAATCTAATTCTTGCTCCAACAGACAGCAGTCGCATCGAATAATTGGATGTTCACTAGTATTTAGATCTTTAATGCTTTGATCAATCGCTAGTCATATTAACGATAACACGAATCTATTGGGTAGCTTCACTATAACATAAAACAAAAATTGGCCAACACTGGCATACAGTTGATAAGTCGGACAGTTGCTTCGATCTCTCTGGAGTTTCATGATGTCTATCCTTGTGTCTATTAGATGAGGTGTTGGGCGCATCTCTGCTCAGCGAATCAAACCGAGAGAGAGGCCAGAATGTACATATAGCAGCGAAGAGAGAGCAATATGTAATCTTCAAGCCATCTCGGAGGCAGCTGCTTCTCGATCTTCAGAGCGAGCTTTTTGAGACTCCCCTCCGGCTGCGATCGTTGTGGCATTTTATTTACACTCCCTTATCTTTATATAGCGAGGGTCGCAGCCGTCAGACAAGCTGTTCTTCTATTTACGTATATCTCATATAATTTGCGCAAATATTAATACTACGTCAGTCGAGTTGGCGCCAAAGGATTGTTTAACTAATGTATGTAAGCCCGACAGCATAAAATAATATGCGGGTTTTTCTACTTTAAGCCACTCGTATTTTGACACTGACTACTATCCTTTTGAATAGTGGAGTGGATCTGGATCAGTCTGTGAGGTCTTTCCGCTGTTCGTTCTTGTTCACATGCTCTTCTTCTTCACAGTCATTTTGGAAATGACTGCACCCAGGCTGACATCTTACAGTGTATATGATGCATTTGGGTATCTAGGAACTATAGTAGAGTATGGTGTGTGTGATGGTGTTCCTTTGTAGGAGCGTCTGAGGAACACATCTCGGCGCTTGGCGACAGACTACACAACGGCATGCGAGCGAGACACGAGAAAGAGAAGAGCAGATGAAAACTCCTCACCAAGTGTCAGAAAACACAACCTTTTCATCGTCATTCTTTGCCTCGCGGCTACGTACCACAAATACAACTAACTATCACTGCGTACAACGTGCGGATAAGCACTGATCCACGAATTCCCTCACTTAATTGTCATAACAAAGTCATCATAACAGCAAACATACAAGAAGCATTTAACATACAATTTAAACAATCCTTTGGCGCCACTCGATGAAACGTAGTATACTTGAAATATTAGGCTTGTTCGAGACGCGTTGCGGCTCGCCTCCGAAAGTAGACGAGAATAACCGATCGCAGCCGAGGGAGGTCTCAAAAAGCTCGCCTGAAGTCGGACAGCTCTGAGTCGGCTTCTTCTTCTTCTTCTACTTCTTCGCCTTCTTCTTCTTCTTCTCTCGGTTTTTTGGAGGATTGCAAACAACTTTAAGGTGCATACCGCCACCTCCGGAGTCGGCTTGACTCGGTTTGCATTTATAAAGAATGCACACATGTGTTTAATCGTTAATGTCAGATATGTACTAAGTAAATACATTTGTTCCTGCTCAAGATTTGATTCAACTTTATTGTTATTGCACAGATTACAGGTACTGAGACAACGAAATGCAGTTGAGCTTCCAACTAGGAGTGCAACAAGCAGTGACGTGAAAAGTAATGTACACAATCTACAGAATAAAATATAGAATGAATTGAATGATGAATAAACAGTGAGGGGTATGAATACACACAGCAGCATGTGAGCAGTATGAACAGCGTGTATGAATATGCTAAGATATATAAAGTATAAAAACGGTAAGCAGTGCAAGTATAGTATAACATATATAGATATCAATTTCATGATGATAAACATTGTGGAACAATGATGAAAAATGTGAATGGAAGTGGCGACGAAAAACTGACACCAAACAACAACTTTTGCCGAGCCAATTGGAGAGTTTCATCAGCAGCACGGGGTAAAAACCACCAATGAGCGCTCAGCTCGAGATACCAGCGAGTCGTTTCCCATCAAGCATTTCGCCTCCGCAGCCCGTGGAGAGGAACTGGGCCGCCTCGCCGCGCCTCGCTCTCAAGGCTGCGGGCGTCTTTGTCCCGCAAGATTTCAACGTGTCATGTAGGCGAGCCTCCAGAGCAAGTCGGACAAAATGAACCATCATGCAACGCACGAGCAAGACGTTGATCGAAATTGCGCAGGTCTGCGCAGGTCTCGCTTGTCTCAAACAAGCCTAGTGCATTCGGATTCTCTAAAGTACCGCAGTCTCTTCTCCTAAATCCTTTTGAATTCTCCTATCCACTATCCCTTAACCCCGTGACGTTTCACTCAGAGGTCAAGGAATAGGAGATAGGGTTAGAATTTAGGAGCTGATTTTTGGATTATCGGAACGCAACCACGGGGTTTGTAAAGCAAGGGGGATGTTGTAGTCCCAAACGATAGCTGGGGATTCTGGGTAGTGTAGTGTCTTCGGAAACTCTGTAGTGTCTAAACTCTGAAAAAAAAAAATGTGTTTCTCCGAATCAAAGGTTAAAAACACAAAAGCATTGTACACAATTCAAACCAATCAATATTGTGTAATTAACAAGGATAAACTGATTTTTTTTAGTGGATGAGTAATGCAGATATCACTGTGTAATCATTTGACAGTGAAGCTTCATACACTGTATACACGTTATCCTGGCGAGACGTCAAATCATCTTCGCAATATCTATCAAACTATAGATCCTTTACATCGACTGGACGTGGATTCTAAGAGTACAATATACACTTCTCGCCAGAAATCGAATCAAAAAGCATTTTCATGGCCAAACTATTCCACAATTTAGGGTTTTCCAGAGAGGATTATTTGTGAATAAACGTCCCTCCGGATCGTTTGAACGTGCCGGGAGCATGTTGTTTCAACATACACTTTAAAACTTGTCTCTGGGTCGTAATAAGGGCTTGAACAATTGGCCTATATGGTCGTTTTTTTTAGGAGGACAGGCTGCTTTGAAATGATTACTGATAATCCATCATTCCATTTTTGTCAAAAACTGAGATTTCATATAGAGTGTGAGAGCTACAACCCAGCTTCCGGTTTTGGGCAATCTGGCTGCGCATCACTCANTTTTCATAATAAAACCAATGATCAAAAGATTTAACAGTGATATCTGCAGTACTCATCAACTAAAAAACATCAGTTTATCCTTGTTAATTATACGACATTTATTGAAATGTCGTATAATTAACAAGGATAAACTGATGTTTTTTAGTTGATGAGTACTGCAGATATCACTGTTAAATCTTTTGATCATTGGTTTTATTATGAAAATCTGCCACTTCCTTACAGAGCCCCTCCTCCAACACACACGAACGCGCACATGACCAATGAGGGCACGAGATATGTTTGTGCACAGATGGAACGCTGACAGGCAGATAGGCCATCCAGTTATTTTAGCCGGGCCAGCTATAATGATTGGTTGTGCTTTTTACAGTACTACGGCTTCCATAGATGAAGTATTTTATGGATTTTTTGTCAAAGCACTTAAGATATGCATTGCTATCGGGAACAATCGATGTTTTGACCTATCAAAAGCTCTGAAAAAAGAAAGGTGTCTCTCAGAATCGAAATTGTTAAGAGCATTATATTCCATGGAATATAGCAAAAAGTGTATCTCGAGCCGGTTTCTCAAACTTACCTACCCCACCTTTAACCATGTGTTGTTTAACTCAGGAACAGATGCCTGGTGATTTGGTGGTGGTTTTAAAAGCTGAACTTTGCCCGTTTAAGTCCTTTAAGTTAGCACAAGTCTGGAAAACATATAGGCAGTGTTTAGACCAAACCACGATGAGACAACCTCCTCACAGGCGACAAATCACTTTTTATTCAAGTCTCATTAACAGGCTAAATAAAATATTCTCTCCACATTACTTACTGCCTCTCTCTACTTATCTTCCTCACCTTCTTCCAAAGCATATTGGTTTTGACAGTTGTCTGTTCACCACAGTTCTCCAGTCCCTGAAATAAAAACATGACACGTTATACAACACCGCCACACTGGGTGTGATGTGATATAAAAAACAAAAAAGAAGTGTTGATGTAATCCCCCACGTTTCTTTCCCTGTTAATCTTGCACAGAAGGAAGGCTGCATTTTATCCTTTGTGACATTTTCTTGCAACACCCCCACTTTATTTCAGTTCTCAAAAGGGTCAGCGGGCATATAATGAGAAAGTAACCACTTTTGATGGGCACTGACAAATGGAGAGTGGCTTTGCTCTGTGCATCCACTGCTGGGTTGATGGATGGATGATGGGGGAGGAGAGAGACAAAAACTGGATAGCAGAACGGTACACCAGCAGGTGTCATGAAAGCATTTTGTCTCACAGCCCTGCTGAGCTGAATCTCTTCACATCCTTCAGTCCTCAGGTTACTGCCTGCCTTTTACTAAATATACTCAAAATAAGATCCGCGACATTCTCACTCTCTTTTTAACTAATGGAAGTACAAACGCTGAGGAAAAATGTTGACTTGCGTAAGTACAAACAGCATAACATTATTTTCCAAGACGTTAACCTAATATATTACATAAAGACAAGTCAGTCTCCAAAAGCTTTGACTGCAATACAGCTTTATAGAATACATTTGTATACAGTATGTGCTATATCTCTACATTATGCACATTACACTTATTGCAGTTTAATTGTTGTTGCATTTCTTTTGCACGTTCTGTAAAAGAGAACACAATTGTGAGCCAACAAACAGAAGTCTGTAATATGGAATGCTGATTTATATATTGTTTCAGTATGATAGCACAGTTTTCTCCAAACCATTTGAAAAGAAGACAATGTCTTAACGTTTTATTGCTTCATAACATTAGAGAAGTTTCTTGGGATCAGGGGGATTTGCTACAAAATCCCAAACCAGTCAGCAAAATCTGAGTGGGGAACTTGAATGAGTTATTAGCTGTAGTTCACTCCACAACTATTCTTGATTTGCCCTTGAGTGAGGCACTTAGCCCCCCAACTGCTCCAGATATACTCAGAGGCAATAGTAGGAGACTGTGAATGTAGTGCGTCACTACTACCAGGCCAGAGTGTGTGCAACTGGGGATGAAAAAAACAGCAATGCTGGAAATAGCCTTCAATCTGAGGTGACCTTTTCTGGACAACAAAAGTTATTTAAATCATATTATATTAAAACTGATTTCACAAAAGTAAAAACATTATGTAAAAAGTTTGGGGCTGGTTGACCTGCTGATAAAATGGAATTATATAAAGAAAAATTAGATGATGAGAGAAAGAAATACCACTAGCTTTGACCTCACTCACTAGACTAGAATAGTAGAAAAGGTTTTGCCTTCAAAAGAAAACCATTGCAGCATTTACACAAACAGAGACAGACAAACTAAAAGCATAATGGTTTCAGTTCGAGGATTCATGTCTTGAGTTAAAAAACAGAACTTTTCCTCGCCTCCGACATAAGTTTGACAACACATGTGGTCTGTGGATGTGTTAGTATCAGCACATGAGGTTGTTACTGTTGGTCTAGACACCCACTGTGTGTTTTCCTCTGTAGTGATGCCATGGTCTGCGGGTTTCTTCAGAAGTGGTCTCTTCTACTGCCACATCTGAGGGATCAAATCACAGGACTGGTTTCAAAAGGGAGATCTGTAAAAAAAAAAAAAAAACACTAATACTGATCTTAATCCCTACCCACAACCTCCTTAAAAAAACATGTGCGCCCTTTTTGACTTTCATATTACTGAGCACACATAAAACACATGTTATGATTCAAGTCAAATCTCAGCTTTTTGGAAAGAAATACCTATTTGCTATCTTGCTGAGAGTGAAAGGATTCATTTAAATGATGTCTGTTTGTATAGGCCAGCAGGCTGATTTGTTTAGCATAAAGATTGAAACCATGGGGAGAGAGCTAGTCTTGCTCTGTAGGGTAACCAAACCCATCTATAAGCACCTCTAAACCTCATTTGTTTAACCCGCACAAAAATCTTAGTGTAAAATCATGAATTTGCCATTTTGGGATGGTTATATGCTATGTCTTTGCTTTGAACAATGACCAGGCAACCAATGAACATTTTATGGCCAAGAAATAGTCCCACCCATAACAACATGTAAAATGGCAAAATGCTTTTTGGTGAGACTGATATTTCCAGTTGTTGTCCTTAGCTAAGCTACCATGGCTTTTAGGGTGTTTCTTCAAGATTAATTGACAAATATCAAGGTGGTATCAATATTCTCATCTAAGGTGCTGTTTACACGAGAACGCAAACGGTTGTATCTGCTACTTTTCTCTTTCGTATAGCCCGTTCATTCACACGAGGCCGTAACAGAAACGGACCCCGCAAATGATAACGGGTACAAGGTGGATAGATCTGCAAACGGAACGCTCTGGGGGGCCAACCGGCTCAGTGTGTACGATATGATCATTTCCTGATAACGATGAAGCCATAGCCAGCCCCGCCTCTCCCCACCTCTGACGCTACAGATGTTAGTGCAAAATCTACAGCTCGACCATGCTACAGATGTTAATGTGAAAATCTACAGCTCCTATACCAAAACCATCACCAACAAGTGGAAATGGAGAATTACATGAACTACATGTTGCTAAATCCACCCCGGGGCATAAACAGAAGGGCAACCATGGCAACCATGTTCGGGGGTCTTCTTTGCTGCTTTCGGTGTATTTTGTGGCGGAAGTACAGCGAAATTTACAGGCCCGGCATATGTAGGCCTACTACAGCGTCTCCAGCGGTTTTGAGCAGTCTCGTGTGGACGGAATACTTTTTTGATATCGTATTCGGTTCGTTTGAGTTTAGTTTGCGTTCGCAATGTAAATGGGGTCTAAGCCATAGCCAAAGCAATTTTCTAACCTATTCCTTTAAGCATTTTCTAACTACTTTATGCTAATAATGTTATATTTGAAACCTGTTAGTGTGTTCACATGCAAATGCATAAAATAGGTGTGCATTACAGCTGCATGTGTGTGTTGGCTAGAGTAAAATGTATTTTGTATTACTCATGAGGAAAACCTCATCATTATCCACTCTTTTTCTCCACACACCCCTGAATGTCTCTGCTCCCGCAAAAGCCTTTGAAAAAAATAATCCCTGGTGCTTTGTTGTTTTCTGAGAGGAATAGAGGTCAAGAGGGAAAATCAAATTAGGCTCTCATTTGATCGTGGTATAGCAGGAAAGCCTGCTCATTAAACAGCCAAGCCCCCCGCTGCAGAGTCATTAAGGCCATATTTACCATGCAATCGCACTATATGCAGAGAACCTAAAAAATCTACCATGTTGTTTCAACTTAAATTGAAGGAGAAAGAGAATTAGTCAGAGGACAGGAAAAACTGAGGAAACGTATTTGACTCCTCTAGCAATAATCGCATGTTATGTAATGTATAATATTCAGACGTTCAGTACATTTAACTCCTGCAGGGTAAAATATTCTATAATAATGAGATGTCATAAACTTAAGTGCATTAATGGTCTTTTATATATTTGAATAACAGGCTCTAATGTTGCTCCGCACTTTGGAAATCTTGGTTTGCAAAGTTAATGTCTTTATTTCCACCCTGACTTCACGCATACAGGCTCCCATCTACTGCTTGGGAGGTAATGCATTTTGATGCCCATCTAAAAGCCTGAGTGAAACATGTGCTGTTGGGAGGCCAGAGAGCGTACGGGGGCAATCACAAATGATTACAGTCAGCCAGAGGGTGACGGGGATCGCCAAGTGCTCGGGCCTGCTGAAGCATCACTTATTGAATCCTGTCTTTAGCTCTTAGGAGACCTGGGCCATATCTAAATGGCTTTGAGGAAATCACACATTGTGTCAGGAACCATTACATTCCCATCTCAGAAACAGACTGTTTCAGCCAAAGTGTGCCACTTGTCTTAGTTAGGTTTTAAAGTTGAGCTGCTCACATAAATGTGTTTGGACAATGATGTGTAAAATCTGAAGAGTCTAAGATCACAAAACCGTTTTGATGTTATCATTCTGTTCTGAAGCAGGTTGTTAGACTATACCTCTCTCCACAAGTCAAGCAGAGAGATATTCCCACAACAACAGAAGCACATAACAGAAACCAGATATGGCACTCAGGTGTCCTCAGACTTGATATACGCTGCTATTAGAAGCCATCTCACTGCACTTTACCAGATAGAATAAGACAAGAGAAGGTGTCGTACATAGATTGAATGTTTGATGGCCAACACAACAATGACAGACTGATCGACTGTGTTTCAATCGTTTTTTTAATATCAATTTGCCACCAAGAACCTGTAAATATAATTATTTAAATTGCCCTTTGAAAAAAAGGTTGAACATGAAAAAGAACATTGCAAATCTTTTGCAGTTTATACACGATTATTTAGTTATTGCATCTAGAGCTGAGTCTGAACATTGAAAGGCAAATACTAGAATTAAAACAGAATATTAATCTTTGATGGTATGCAAATATAGACCATGTGAGGTCATCCTTGTGACAGCAGACATTTAGTATATATCTCTAAGAGGACTATGGCACACAATGTCCTTAGAAAGTTGAAGGCTAAGGCATCCAACTGTGTCAGGTCTGTTTTAAATGTCACATTAACATATGTGGTCTGAGCAGTAAGTGAGGTGACATTCTCCAACACTGGTCTGTTAAAGGACTCAAAATCTGTACCCTATCACGCGACCTGTCAATCGATCACCATTCGCAATCTTTTATATTTTCTTAAAAAACGAATGATAATATTTGAGGAAGCATGATTTCAAGGAACTGATGCTGTATGACACTTAATATACCATTTTGATACCAGCATTTTCAAAGAGGCTTTGACCTTTTCTCAATCTCACCCTCCACTTGCTGATGACCTTTAGCTAGGAAACCACACGTTTTAGCTGAAGATGCTCTTGTGTTCTCTCTTCTCGAATGTCATGCCCGGAAGCACTTCAGATCCTGTATCTATCATTTATAAACACATGGCACGATTTCATAGTCCAAACCATATCAGAGCAACAACTGATTCAAACACCAAAAAGCCTGATAAAATGGGCTCATAATAGACAAGACAACATACTATTTGGTAAGGTGTGCACTGTTTTTAAATGTCAAGATTTACCTAAAAAGAGATCTGAATAGAGCAAACACACATACACTACAAACAGCACATATCAGTCTTTGCACTTCTCTAAGGAATATGAGAGACTATACAAAATTCTAATTTTACAACCTCAGTGTTTGGTTTAATGTCTCTGATTGCAAGTTAACTGTTAACAGTTAAAAGGACTGTGCATTAATAATAACAGAACATTTAAAAACATGTAATGGTACAATCTGCTTCACTTTTACACTACGATTAAAGTGAATTTTTCATATATGGTGATGTTTTAAAGGACAAAGGATACAAAAATCACGGGTAAATCTGATGCATCACAATGCAGTGCAATAGATTACACTTCATAAGGGGTGTAAATTACAAAATGTACATATTGCACAATCCAACATATTAACTGAATATATGAAATGTATGCATATGCTATAAACAAAATGTACATGTATTACTGGGCTATTGTGTTGGACTGCAGTAACATGTACAAGTGTTCTTTATATGGCCTTGTAAAATACTCATAAGAATGTTGTTCAGTGGATTCGGCTAAATGTAAAGTAAAACTCCTTATTGCATTTTCATAGCTTAAATTAAAAGACATGACTACAATAATAATAATAATAATAATAATACATTTTATTTTAGGCGCCTTTCATGACACCCAAGGACACCGGACAATTTGTTAAAAAAAAGAATACGCTAATAGGCAACAGAACATGATAAAAACACAAACAGGAAATCATGGAGGAGACAATCAAGTGGACACAAATTAAACATATAATGGGGAGCACTACAGTGAGTAGGTAGATTTGAACAGGTGGGTTTTTAATTGGGATTTGAATATGGTGATTGTGTCTGACTGTCGGATGTGCGGGGGGAGGGAGTTCCAGAGTCTGGGAGCAGTGCAGCTAAAAGCCAGAGCACCCATGGTGACGAGGCGTGGGGTGGGGACGGTCAGCAGACCAGCAGAGAAGGAGTGGAGGGAGCGAGAGGGGGTGTACTCCTGAAGGTCAGCCAGATAGGAGGGGGCCAGGTTATGTAGGGCTTTGTAAGTGAGCAGTAGGTTTTTGAAGTTGATACGGGATTGAACAGGGAGCCAGTGGAGTTGGATGAGGATGGGGGTGATGTGTTCTGAGGCCTTGGTGCCGGTGATGATCCGGGCTGCAGAGTTCTGTATGATTTGTAGTTTATTGATGAGCTTGGTGGGTATGCCTGAGAGGATGGCGTTACAGTAGTCGATGCGGGACGTGACAAATGCATTGACCAGGACTTCAGTGTTTGATTGAGAAAGGGATGGGCGGAGTCTGGAGATGTTGCGTATGTGGAAGAAGGACGTCCGGGTATTTATGTGAGGTGAAAATGAGAGGGAGCTGTCCAGGATGACACCAAGGCTCTTAACTTGGCCAGAGAAGCGGATGGAGTAGCCATCAAGGATGAGGTTGGAGGCAGGGGAGGATGAGGTTTTGGAGAGGGTGGTTTTGGTGCCAACCAGCAGGGCTTCGGTTTTGCTGCCGTTGAGTTTTAGGAAGTTCCTGCTCATCCAGCTCCTGATGACCTGGAGGCAGTTGGTGAGAGAGGTTGGGGGGAGGGCAGTGTTGGGTTTGCTGGAAATGTAGACCTGGGTATCATCGGCATAACAGTGGAAATGGACATTATGATGACGAAGGATAGTGCCAATGTCAACTTTAAAAGTCTCACCAGGATGTCATGAGTTTTGTTTGGATTATTGCCAGTTCCAATGACTGAATTTGCAGCAGCCTCCAGAAAACATTTGACTTTTTATAGTGCAAAAAACTGTAATGATGTTTTTAAACTTTTAAGAAAATAATTTGCTTATATGTGAAATACACAGTCAAATGAAAACATTGCTTTAGGACAAACTAGCACTGCAGGTGGCAACACCTCCGCTTTGAATTCTAAAAAAAGGTGGTATTACTTTAGATACAATTTCTTATTTATAACACCCTACCATAGTATATACTTTTCCTCTATATCATCAAATCATGAAAAAACATCTAATATTGTTTCAAAATAACAATCTAGGATGGCCAAAATCAGCACAAAATACATACATTTACATACAGATGTATATAATTGTTTGGTAATTACTACAAAAAGTACCTCTACATCCTAATCAACTCATCGGTTTCCTTCAGAGGATTGCAGGTCTTTTTCCACAGCAAACTACATTTCCAGCAGCTCGACTAAAGTGTAAATCCAGTTTCTAACCAGAATAAAAGCAACGCACTGTATGCATGTGTAGCACATTTGTAGCTAAGCAAGCAGGTAAGACCTCTCCTCTTTTATTACAGAAACAGACTCATGGAGTATTTCCTCCTTCTTGAGTCAAAGTTAATGTTTCTCAGATATGGGAATAATTACATATCTAGTATTTATGCCTCAAACATATACAGTACAGGTTTGCCATCTTGTTTTGTATAGAAATAAGGCAAGTAGTACCATCTTCTTTTTAAGAGCCATTAAAGCTCTCTCTTGGTATTGAGGGTTTTGTAAAGGACGGAGTGCAACAAAGAGGGATAAAAGCCAAGTAATTGCTTGTATTTAAGTGAAGTACCAATGAAATAGGCCTGTTTCTGACAAGGCCTTTTCCTCTGGGGAGAAACATTTCCATTAATCACAAACACATCAAGCACACGCTCGTCCCATTGCATTGAGCACACAAAAAAGGTGAGAAAGGCAAAAAGAAAAAGGTGAGAAATAATGATTAGGGAATTATCTGAGTTAAACTAGCTTAACATATCAGATAAACTGAATCTTCATTGGATATAAGAGTCAAAT
>NW_011333040.1:22746694-22751694 GCF_000735185.1 Notothenia coriiceps | reverse complement strand
CCACATCAGGATGAAACGAAGGCGCTGAAACAATTGGATCAGTCAGGTTGGGGAGAGCCACAAACGTATATTGATATGATGAGATTTGTGTTTCCTTTGCACAGCTACCAAACCAGCTTCGATTTAAGCCTCTAAGACAGTTTACCTCAGCACTTATTTAACCTTGAGAGGAAATGTGACTACTATCTTCTCCACTATTGCCCCATACTGTATATTTATGGAAAACAAAGTGAAATCTTATTTATAAACCTAATGTATCTGTAATATACACCTTTGACAAGACAAAAAAAGGTTTCATCTAAACAAAATGAGTCTACAGAGTGATATTGTAAATGATATCTACCTATTTACAGTTTGAAGGGTATGTTATTCCTATTTATCGCAAGACAGTAATCCACTTTAATGTATGAAAAAGATTTGGGTATTGATGGGAGATTTGAGAGATTGGTTGACTGACTCTGTAGAATACGTAATAGCGTATTAGTAAAGTTTGTACAATTCTGAAATCTAAACACTTTAATTGTTATGCTTCTCGGTTTTCAAAAGCTCTTTATTTGAGCCGGGCTTTGGCCAAGGGTTAGGCTCTACTAAACATTACATTACATGTTACTTGTTGTTAGATGCTTTTATCCAAAGCAACTTACATACTCAATACTGTGGGCAATCCCCACAGGAGCAATTTGGGGTGAAGTGTCTTGCCCAGGGACACAACGACATGCTGACTGCAGTGGGGTTTGAACCTGTGCTCCCTAGATCCGAACACCAACGCTCTATCCACTGCGCCACACACCTTTACTAATGAATTGCAGGTGATCTTAACCTGACCTTTGACCTCAGCAAGGAGACAACGTCCAGCAGTCCACTGGTCTGAGATATACATGCAGTGACATATCTGAGATTGGGCTATGGAGAATCAACTGGAGAGATAGAGGAGGTGATGTGGAGGAACATATCATAAAATAAAAAGTACCCTGTGCAATATTCATAAAAAGGTTTTCCTACTGCTCAATTTCAATATCTGCACCTGAATATGCACTTCAGTGAACAAGCACTTGACCCTCTTTATACTCTTATTGCAATTAAAGTTCATTTTCATGTACACTTTGTTTCTAATTAAAATGCAATGAATTTAAGTTGGGGAGAGGTGAGCTCGGTAAGTGCGAGATGCTGAAGTGAAAATGTGTAGGGTTGAAGGATCCCTCTGAGGCTGGAGGCGTAGGGCTCTTGGGGGAGCATTAGATATGTTTAGTAGTTGGAAACAGGAACATGAAAGGATCAGAGGAAGCTGCTGTACACTTTGAGAGAAACATCTCCCACACCATCTGCATTTTTGTGTTGCTTAGAAACATGCCAGAATCTCTTTTTGCATGATCTTTTGACGTTGATGTCGATTGTTGGCCACACTGACTCCCACTCGCTCTCACTGCTCTCTAGAGCTTTATACTCAGCATATGATTGAACAGATCAAATCTCCATTCAAGATTAGTCCTAGTACTTTGCAGCTTAAACAAAAGACATATAGAAACAGAATATGAGGGAAGCAGAACCTGCCTAATAATGTCAACAAATTAGCAACTAATACTTTTGCATTTTGTATTTGAAATACAGGCGAACATAATTAAAGTTAAAGTCTGTGACTAAAGAGAGGAACGAGCTTTTGATTTAGGGCAGTACAGAATATTTCAATAGTACCATTCTGGCTTTATTCTTCAAATAATAAGTATGGTAAAAGGGTTCATAATTTCAATTACAATGTTAAAATGAAGAACATAACAAGATGTTTAATTCAATAGCTGTGCTTTTCAAGCTCGGAGAGTGCATGTTAAGTGGTCAAAGTTCTTGACACTTAGCATCAAAACCGAGAGCTGAGTGCAAAATGAAATGTGTTTTCTCTTTTGTCAACTCAGAGGTTAAAACCTTGTTTTACAAATGGTGGTAGAGATGAGACACAATTATGTATAGCCTTAGTTACTCTCAAATCAATATTTTGCTGGCATATTTAGCACAAATACCTCCATTGTGCTCTTAAAACCTTACTTAAAACCTTACTTACGAGCAGGGTATAATACAGGAAGTCTCAAAAAGCATCAGGCAATTGTTCCTCAAAAAGCAACTGCAAATATAATAAATATATAGCAGTATTTACAATATTAAACTGTTGCAATATTTAAAATGAGCAAATATCTTCCTATTAAGGGTTGCCATACTGGTATGAATGTAAGCAGTAATATTGTCCCACAAATAAGCTCTATGAGTGACAGTGTTATTGGAGACATAGTAAGTTTCTCACTTCGTTTTTTGAGTTGAAGCATTTGCAGCAATATCATTTAACTATTTTTCTTGAAAAAATAAAACTGCAACATTTCAAGCAGCAACATAGAAGAAGTCACTATTTATTGTGATTGGTCAGTAGATTCCTTGTCCATTTTCCATTATTGCAATACCTACATTCGGGAAAATTGATTTGTCTCTTCATTGCTGATTCTAAATCTAAAACCACTGGTGTGTTGCTTAGTGTAGTTAAGCTACAGCAGCATGTCTTGTTGTTGTGAATAACATATGAAGGCGAGCTGAATTAGACGAGTAGTTACCATTTTAAAGAACTCTGCTCCATTTGCCTTGTGCCATTCATGAACTAATGTTATACGTACAACCAATAATAGCAGGGTTGGGTAAGGTTGTAATTCACCTAAGGGGATATATTTGTGGTAACAAATGGTGTGGTACTGATGAAGTAATAATAAAACCATAGTTAACAACTCAGTGTGAGAGCCTCTCCTAGGAAACAATAAGCAATTAGACATTTTCCCACAGGATTTAAAAACTGCAATGATTAAACCTCTGCTTATGAAGCCAAGCCTGGATATTGTTGACCTTTTCACTGACTTCAATCCTTTAGTTGAAAGTCCTGTATTTGATACAATTGGTTATTATTTTGTTTACAACATAAATGGATGGGTCTCTCTGGTGCTTCATAAGCTGTGTTTATACCATAGGTTTATACTTATACCAACCCACTCTCTTCAGTCTGCGTACAAATGACACGACTTTACACATTGGAAAATGCGTGCAATAGATACGCTAAAGTCCGATTTTGCTTGTCTATCATACGCCAACTATTCCCATTGAGTTCTGAGTCCGAGTTTTGCGTGCATGAGACGCAAATGGATACGGTCGGGTCTGAGAAGACCGGAAGCTGTGTGGTCCATAAAAACATGTTATTACTCAATATCAAGCCACGATTATTGATTTTATTTGTAATCGTATAATGTCGGACTTTTTTTGCCATCCGTGAGGAAAAGAAATGGGGCTCAGAGCCTCAGAATACTGAAATCTGTATTTTTTTAATTTTTAAATCTTTTTTTCCTTCTAATTTGTTATTCTTTTCTAAATAAAACACTGTTATTTACTCAACAATAACACACAATTATCCTTGTTTTTATTTATTCGTTTAATTCTATAATCTTAGGCACCGGAAACAGACGTAGACGGTAAACTGATTACCCAAGATCCTCAGCTTGAAGCTCAGGATGTTTTAGCCGCTATGCACGTTGGGATATGGTGTTAATGCGATATGATATCCGAACAAAAATTCAGAGTTTAGGATGGCCGAAGACACTACACTACCCATAATCCCCAGCTAACGTTTGGGACTACAGTCCCGTTGACAAACCCCGTGATTAATCTTCAAGCTCTGGGATTGGATGTTGGAGTGGCAGTGCGCCAAGGTTACGCCGAGCGCCAAGCTCTTTGAAATGGAACGAAATCACGGCAAACTATTCAAAACTGGACTCGAACGCCCCCCGAGAACTACACATGCTGGCTATTGTGTTTCGCAACATGTTCTCTATGGCACGTCTCTACTGGGAATTGTAGTTTTAAAAGACGTTTTCATTTTTCCCAAAATTAGAAGTTGACAGTATTAAACTGTGTACAGCCCTGGATGTTTAGGCGATAGGAAACAAATTGGTGTGTACAAATTTAAAACATGTAATTACTAAAAGGGTGAAAATCGCTTGTATCCATAATGGGCAGCATTGATATATACCCACATGACAGCTCATTGTTACTTTGTAATTCTACTCCACTACAATTCAGAGGTTAACCTGGTATTTTTACTCACTAAACATTGTATGTGTTTAGTTTGTAGGGAAACTTCTGGCAGCCAATGAGAGTCAGTGACTCAAGGAGAGAGACGGAGGAGAGTTGGAGCTCTTGATGTCAAACCATGATGTTTATTACAAGTCAACAGCCGGAGAATTCATATCACAAGTACAGCAGCAAAAAAGGTTTGACTGCAGGGGTGGTTGTCATGATGTCAATTCGTGCCAGCCGAGCTTATGTTCTCGTTCGAAGACCTTTTTAAACTAGGTTTACAGAGAGTTAATGGGCATTATTGGGGGAGGCGGAAACATCTGGGAGACACCAGGAGGGAGTCTTTTCACTCTGTTGGAGGCCTTAGAAAGCCAGCGTTTCTCACAGCGTAAACCATTTTGTTGACCAAAGGAGTTGAAACTGGTTTATAAGATAGCTGGAGCCTCCAGCTTAGGAGAGATACAAGAGCCAGGTTTGGTCGTTAAGCGTCAAACAACAGAATAGGTAAAAACCTAAAGTAAAGACAGGGAAATATCTTGACATTAGCTACTTTGCAGATTCTGATTAATGGAGTGAAAATAAAACAACCCTTTAAGGCAAGACTTTAGTACCACCCGTGACAGTAAAATGCAGGGAAGGTGATTGTCCCAGTTGCCAAACAATCAGGGAGGAGATATTGATAGTTGTGCTGAGAAGACTGAACATTTATCTGCACGATCTCCTATAAAAGTATATTCATTACTCGTTTATTTCTCTACTAATAGTTAATTAAAAACTGTATATAATTGTATTGCACATCCCTTTTTCCAGATTTCAAGATTTTCAAAGGTTATGACCATATATATTTACACCGTATAGCGCCATACGAGGATGAAAGACGCATGGACCAACAGCTATCGTAATAG
>NW_011333040.1:22745763-22746674 GCF_000735185.1 Notothenia coriiceps | reverse complement strand
TCCCACGTTACGTTCGTTATGAACGTATCTCAAATACATTTATTTTCTACATATCTTCTAGAAACATATTTTCTCCCACGTTACGTTCGTTATGAACGTATCTTAAATACGTTTATTTTCTACATATCTTTGCCATTTAGTGTCTTGCTTATAATAATGATAATAGTCATTTATAAATATCATTTTAGAGCACACATTTGAAATCAGTAGCGAGGCTGTAATTTCGCCAGCTGTTACTCTCATGAGCGAGGCAGAAAATAGTATAGTTTTAACATGCCAAAAAGCTGCTGTGTCATTTATTGCACCTCAAACATTAAAAAAATCCAGAGTTACGTGTTTCTGTACTTCCTCTAAGAACAAAGGACAGTAACAGAAGATCTCTGTGACGCCAGATGTGGTGTTGTTAATGCGATATGATATCCGAAAAAAAATCAGTTTAGGATGGCCGAAGACACTACACTACCCATAATCCCCAGCTATCGTTTGGGACTACAGTCCTGTTGACAAACCCCGTGATTAATCTTCAAGCTCTGGGATTGGATGTTGGAGTGGCAGTGCGCCAAGGTCACACCGAGCATCAAACAGCTCTTTGAAATGGAACGAAACCACGCCAGACTATCCAAAACTGGACTTGAACGCCCCCACAGAACTACACATGCTGGCTATTGTGTTTCGCAACCAATATACAGTCTATGTTTGCAACATGTTCTATGGCACGTCTCTGCTGGGAATTGTAGTTTTAAAAGACGTTTTTAGAAGTTGACAGTATTTAATTGTGTACACACCTGGAGGTTTAGGCGATAGGAAACAAATTGGTGTGTACAAATTTAATACATATAATTAATAAATGGGTGAAAATCGCTTGTGTACATAATGCTTAGCATTAATATATATCCACATGACAGCTCATT
>NW_011333040.1:22734954-22745738 GCF_000735185.1 Notothenia coriiceps | reverse complement strand
GGGGGGTGTGTGTGTGTGTGTGTGAGATTAAAATAGCCCAATTGCTTTTACAATAAATAAACATTGAATGTGTTTAATTGAATAGTAAAGGGGTTTAACGTTAGTGGCAGGTTGTGTGTGAGAGAGAATAAATAAGACAGCCCAATATTTTAAAAAAATCGATAATTTTTTCACGCATATTTAGCATATTTCGCAACTTTCCGCATATTTCGCAACTTCCCGCAGTTTCACCGCATAAAATCACATAAAAATCCTGCATGTTTAATCGCATAATCAAGGATTTTAGCCTGCATAATCAAGGAATTTAGCCCGCATAATCAAGGATTTTTGCCCGTGTTTTTCTGGAGGGTCTATATAATAGTCAGATTGCTCTGAAGATGGTAGGGGATATTCTATTTATTTTCACGTTCACACAGTCGGTGATTTGAACTGCAACGGCAGTTTGAACTGTATTTCCTTTATCCTGTAAAATGACTTGATCACTTTAAACTCTGCACACTGTTGTTATCAGCTGTTCCAACATGGTTTCTACCTCAACCTGTAATAGATTTATCCTTATTGAAACGGTTACGTTCAATGAAAAATAAAATCAATGTGCAGGCTTACGTGAACACTGTTCTACATGAACAATATGGGCAGTTTATACATTAAATAAATCAACAATATAGTGGCGATATGCTCCAAGTGGAAGCGATTCGCCATTAAAGCAAAGAAGAAGAAGAACTCCGCACAGTTGATCTCTTATCCTGGAACATATCCTGCTTCGGAGCACAGACTAGGTTCCAGGATTAGTCACCATGGAGATCTAGCCCGCAAAAAAGTGAACCAGCTTAGTACCGGAAATCCCAGAAGCCTAAATCTAAACGAAATCTAAATCTAAAATCTAAATCTAAATCTAAATCTAAACGAAAATCCTGCTTCGGAGTATACCAACCCAGTCTCACAAAAAAACGTGTAATAACTACGTTGGTCCACAACTTGGGACGTAGTATTTCTACAAAAAAAAGCCTCTGAAATTGTAAGATCTCTACGTTGTTTTTCACCATTCATTTCCAATGGCTGGCATCTATGTCACGTGATCTTCAAATTTCTCCCTGCAGAAAAAAAAAACATGGCCGACGTTTGTTTTATTCTCGGTGGAAAATGCCTATTTTAAGGTTAGTTTGGCCATTAAAATGCGTTTTGATGTCATTTGATGCGAGAAATATGAGTTGTTATTTCAGATTATGTCTGCAGTGGATGTACATGATCTTTATTTTGCTAGTTATTATGAAGATTACTTCAGGAAATTGTGTCCATTCAACGTTTTCATTGTTACCAAGGTGGTTGCTAGGGACGCTGCTAGATGCGTTATTTTCCCCTGTGCAATTCTCCATTTACTCAACAATAACACATAATTATCGTTGTGTTTATTTAGTTGCTTGATTAATAAACACAAGTTGGAGTCCGTCAGGACCGAGGGTCGGAGCAGCTCATTTGCTTTTAGAGAATATAACACCCGGAAGTGAGCATTCTCTCCGCTTTGCTTGACAAACCCTGTGATAGTCCTCAAGCTCTGTGATTTGGATGTTTGAGTGTGCTCCGAGGGTTACGCCGAGCGTCGAACAACACTTGAAATGGGATGGAACCACGGCAGACTGTCCAAAACTGGATTTGAACGGGTCCACACCGTCCCCCCCTCCCCCACTCCGTCCCCAGAACTACACATGCTGGCTATTGTGTTTCGCAACATGTTCTCTATGGCACGTCTCTACTGGGAATTGTAGTTTTAAAAGACGTTTTCGTTTTTCCCATAATAAGAAGTTTCAAACTGTGTACATTCCTGGAAGTTTAGGGGATAGGAACACTCAAATGTAAAACATATAATTAATAAATGGGTGACAATTGCTTGTGCCCATAATGGGCAGCATTAATACCCACATGCCAGCTAAGGTCAGAAGAGTTTTATTTAACAGCTGGTCTTATGTATGTGACCCCTCCTGTTGTACATTGATTAGCCTGAAACATGCACTTGACAAGGTTCAGAGGCAAATTTTGCAAATATGGCAGTAGCCATCGATCATCTTAAGATAAGATAAGATAAAATATACTTTATTGATCCCAAGTTGGGAAATGTTTTTGTTACAGCAGCATACTACTTTGTTCTACTCCACTACAATTCAGAGGTTAACCTGGTATTTTTACTCCACTACATTTATTTTAGTTACTTTTAAGATTCTGATTAATGAAGTGAAATATAAACAACCCTTAAATCAGACTTTAGTTACACCTGAGTCAAATTCAGGGAAGGTGATTGTACTTTTTCAGACTTAATATTTATCTGTGGATACCCCCAACGTTTTTTTCTTATTCAAAAGAAGACCTTAACTTAAAGTAATCTTTAATGTTTGAATAAAGCCTGATTAGTTTGTCTGTTTTGCACATCCTCCTGTTAATATCTTTGGACGTCCTGCACTAAACTGTTTTATTGTAGAGATCACTACAGTATCTTCTTGATATTATCTATTCTATATTTCTATCATTGACCTTCTACTTTCCCCCTATGAAACTATGTACAATTTTTTCCATCAAATATAACATAATTTCATACAAATGTAACATAATTTCAACAAAAAAATGCAATAACGTGTTTTAACCACTTTTCTATCAGCTGTGCACCGTTATGGTGTAAATATAACCTATCTACCAATTGGATCAAATATAAAAGTCAGCCGAATTAATGTTGATACTGTACTGCAAGGAGACGTATTTTGTGAAAATAAATGTAAGATGTTGTGTAATTGCTGATATATTTAAGATTCACGTCATTTATTCAGTTTCGGCGGCACTTCTTCCTGTTTGTCTAAAGGTCTTCTGATCAGGGCTCTAGAGAGAACGAATAGAGAACTACGGCAGATGTGTAATATTTAATGCAGCCGAACCGTGTATTACAAGGCCGTTTTGTGATGACATCCAAAGAGAAAAGCAAGAACACTCGGAATAAAGTATTATTATTTCTTTTTTAAAATGTTTTCCGATTTCATATAGCATAAACACCATATGTCCGACGTGCATTGCGGCGTGATTTTATCAAAACCTCTGAAAAAAGAAAGGTGTCTCTCAGAATCGAAAGAGAAAAACATATGGGAAAAACACAAAAGCAAGAATAAACTGATGTTTTTTAGTGGATGAGTACTGCAGGTATCACTGTTAAATCATTTGATCATTGGTTTTATTAGGAAAACGTTGAGACCGGAAATACTGTTTTCAACCCGTAACTTTACATGGAAGCTACCGCATATATATGTTCTCCTGGCGAGAACTCAAATCATCTTCGTAATATCTATCACACTATAGATCCTACACATCCACTGGACGTAGATTGAAAAAGTACAATATACACTTCTCGCTAGAAATCTAATCAAAAAGCGTTTTAATGGCCAAACTATCCTACAATTTAGGATTTTCCAGAGAGGGTTATTGTATTGTTATAGCGTTTGCAATCAACGGGAGCATGTTGTTTCTTACACGACCACTAGAGGTGCTACACTTTAAAACGTGACTCTGGGTCGTAATAAGCTGCTGAACAATCAACCTATATGGTCGTTTTTTGTAGGAGGCAGGCTGGGCTTAACAGGTTGTCCTGCAAAAATATATTGGTCCTAAAAGAGGACTGAATTTGTTTCAAACATATTGAGTCCAGTTTCAATCCAAATGTTGTACAAATTGTACCTAAAGACCCGACGGATGAACATTTTTATAAAAGTGTCGGAGCTAATCATTGATTTATATTATTTCATATTTAAACATTTATTTTCCTTGCATTAAATGTATAATAAATAGTGCAATTATTTTAGTTAATACATTGCATTCTTTATGCTTGCATTTAAGGTGGTTTTGGCCATCGGGTGATTATGTATTTATTGGAGGCAGGTGGTGGTTGGAAAATCAAATGCGAAAAAGGATGTTCTTGCCTGGAAATTGAATATTTCACTGCTTAAGATTTGCGATCTGGTGCCCCCAGCGGCAGTTACATTTTTGAGTGAGATTTAATTTTGTTTTTTTAAAATAATTATGCAGCTACACAAAGCTTTCCATTACATTGAACCCCGATGCATTATGGCCATCTTGAGATACTCTGCACGATACAATAACTTCTTTTATATTGAGAGTACATCCTCCAAGGTGCTTTAAAATATCAACATTGAGTCACAGTCATCTACTGGCAACAGGAAGTCAGCCTTATGTTACAAACACCAACAGATGTGCTGTGCATGCAATATTACATTGTGTGGTCCACAATGAATAAAATGCAATAAAATGTTTGGTAAGCGTGTGTTCTATCATGCCACATAGTGGACAGGGGAAGTTGTGCAAGATTTGTTAAATGTATTTTCCAGTGCATCACACATGCTAACGTGTATGACCAGTCTGCACCAGTCATGGCAATGCACCACAGTGTCAAACAGCATCCAACCAGTTCCCAAAATGCACATGGTCGTTTGAAGACCCATTTATCTCTGCTTGCAGCTTCAAATATATCTACAATTTATTGGCCAGAGCTTGTTAGAGTAAATGTTTGCCAAAGAAATAAGTGTGGAAAAAGTGAACATGAAGCTTTGTGAGAGACTCAGACTGTATTTGGACAGAGCATTAGAAAATCGGCTGATACTTTCACTAAATATTTGGCAATCTCTGTTTGACAATCTTGACAGAACTGATTTATTGTGGCATTATGTAGTATGTTTTCACATGGATTCTGACCTCTGAGTAAACTCTTCTCCCTTTGTCTCTCTGTGTACTGAGAAACGTCATGTTTCTGTATAGTCTGTCTGGCTTAAGATCTGCTTCTCTCAGTCTCTAGTGTCTTTAAAGTGTATTTCTTCATCCTCAATGTATCTCTTTACCTAGCATAGAACGTCCAAATGGTATATTAAAAGATCATTTTAACCATCAAGATGAACACAGTATTATTAATGTAAAAAGTAAACGAGATGCCTACCTATTTTTTGTGATAAGAATAGCGATCTTTTAACAAATGACAAGGAATTGGCTAAAAGATAATGATTTAATAAACTCACAATGGAATAACCTAGTAAAAGAAATCTATGGAATGGAGAAAACAACTACGAGAATTAGAAACCAAATGCATATCTTTTGAGGAAAAGATGGGAGAAATGGGTAAAGTATAGAACACTATAATGATTTATAAGGAACATGAGGTAAGAATTGACAATTAATGTAGACCTGAGTATTCATAATGTGTCCATTCGTTTATTTGTATTATAATTATTACTATTATTATTATTATTATTTCATTTCGGATTTGTCAACTGTTATGTAGTCAATGTCTTATGTAGTCAACCTAGATTTTTTTATTTTGTTATGTATGCTTTGTGAATAATTTCTTAAAATACAAACATTTTTAAATAAAAAGATCATTTTTCATCCTTATTTATGTTTGTTATTTGTTATCACACTGAATTTTCCATGCGGATTATAAACTGAACAACAAAAAACTAAAAAAGTGACATTTTGGTGATTCTTAAACATACACATTTTCTTTGTATTGAGTATTTATATTAGGTATTCACACAGGTTATCACTTGCTGTAGTGCGCACCATTCATGTCGATGTGTAAGAAGATGATGTATGTTTTGTCAACCTTGACAACCCTGTTTTGGGGCTTAACCCATTACGGAGGTAACGACAGACATGTTTTTGACACGGCGCTGCCTTCAGATACATCTTTTCACTCCCTACTCAGCACTCACTTTACGAGAACAATGCGTGAGTTAAGTATTTAGTTGTTGAATCCATGCCTGTGGTATTTCACCTGGCTCTGCCGACGTGAAGCCCATTGACATTTGAGGCAGCCGCCCTTGAGTTGCAATTAATGTGTGATTCCTCCGCTCACAAAGAGCCTGTCAAAGGGCCCCGCCTCGCTCTTCTCAGGCCTTTCACAATACAAATCCCCCCGCCATTCTGCAGGCTGAAACTTTAAGGCCTTCCCCGCTCAGTCAGAAGGCTCCTCTCTCTCTCTCAGTCAGAACAGATGTGTGTGTAACTCTTTCACCCTGGAAAGGAATCTTGTGATGACTTGTTGTCGCTCGCAAACAGATTGACCTGTCATATTTGTCAGGCTGGGGTTTTGTTAAGGCATTAGGCAGGGAGGAACATTCACAGGTTTCAGATATTCTTCTTCTCTGTAACCTGTCCAAGTGTGAGCTGATACATTTAGCTTTGATTTCCATAAGAGGCTTCCTCTATCTGTGTTACAGTCAATTCTTTATCTTCGCATTTGAGGCTGTTTGTCAAGAGACAGTGGTGGAAACTATCCAAGTACATTCATTCAAGTATTAACTTGAGTATTTCCATTGTATGCCACTTCTTCTCCACTTCATTTCAGAGGAAGATCTACACTCCGCTACTGCTCCACCACATTTATTCAAAAGGAATATTAACTAGATACTTTGATCTTGTGCATTCCTCAACTTGAGTATTTGTTTACGTTGTGCCACTTTATAATTCTACTCCACTTTATACAAAATATACTTAGGTACAAAATGATAAAGTATGTTATTGTATTACATTCTAATTGTTACTCAAATGCTGCACTTGTCAAAGATAGGAGAACATTTGTATTACTGTGTATGCAGTTAGGATGTTAAATCTTCAGAATCACAATTAGAAATACTCTAATAATCCCAGGGGGAAATTGGTTTTTCGTGACATTTGTTCCATTTTGGAATGAATAAAGTAAAATATGTTATATAAACAAGTGAAAGTGTTTTTTAATTAAAGTATGAATGTGCAATTAAAGATAAAATAACATATGTAAACATTTAATATTAAAGTTATATGTGCAACAAAGATTAAATGAAATACAAATAATTAAATATTATACAAACATAGGAAGTCATGGGCCAGCATATCGACTGGGCCTGACACTCAGAGGGAGGAGTTAAAGAGTCTGATGGTCACCGGCAGGAAGGACTTCCCGTGCTCTGTGGTGCATCTCAGTGGACCGGGTCTCCAACTGAAGCTACTCTTTTGCCTGACAAGTGTTTCATGGAGTGGGTTGAGAATTGTCTTAGGGGATCCTTACGTTGGACAGCATCAAATCCTCTCTTACGCTTTTATAATAGCTAATCATTTAGTTGTTTTATATCAAACAACTGTGGTGTGAAAAAGTACAACATTTGCGCTTAAAATTCAGTTGGGGAGAAAGAAGCATGAAAGATACTGTACATTTCAAGTTAAGTACAATTACAGCACCTCAAAATTGTACTGCAATGCAGTACTTGAGTAAATGTGCTAAATGACACTCCACTACTGGTTGCTAAAAGCCTGCTTTATGTTTCCTCACTCTATATTAGCAATGTAAACATGTGCATCACAAGGGCTCCCTCCACAAAAAGCAGTTGGACTGCCCCATCATGGATTTCGATAAAGAGCAGAAAATAAGCTTTGTTGCCAACACACGTTTATGATACTTACACGTGTCGTTCAGCAGGATAATCTCCACATTTTAACACCACGTTGAGGATTTTGAAGCGTATGCAATAGGCAGAAATAAAAAACGAACGTACTGCTATAAACAAATTAAATCACGGTTGCATGGCAGCGCGTCACCACCGCTAAGCAGATGTCGGTTTCTTGTTGGGGTGATGACTTTAAGCAGTGTTTTTATGACACACAGAAGCATCCCACATTCACGCTAGGAGTGGTGTCTTTTATTTATACGTGCAAATCTCTTCAGTTTGGGCTAATCACAGATCTCATTTTAGGCTTCTGTCCAAAAACACCATTGACTTTGAGATGAGGGAACCTGAAGTAGTAAAATGCCAAGTCTTTTCCAGGTTTTAAGACTCATTGCTGCACCACTCTATAGAAGTGTAAAGTAGGTTAAAATTGAAAAAACTAACCGAATTAGTTGAGTAAATGTTATTAGTAACATACCACTTGGCAAAAAAGTTAACAATATCAGACTCCAGCAGGTCATAAAATACATAGCTAATTACCATAACTGCTTCATAACTATATATCCAGAGAGCCACAATGTCAAACTCTCAGAAAAACCTTCAAAATCTAAACCGTGTGTTCCGTCGAATGGAAAAATTATTTACGATGGCGTCGTACATTCAGAAGCCTTTATATGCCTGCTATGCATTCCTTGACAGGTTTCCGCTGAGTGTTACTAAAAAAGGAAAAAACTCACACATAAGCCGAATCTCTGAGGTGTGCTGACATAAGTCATTTTGCTTTTGTTTTCATTCTTACTCAAATAACGCAAGTTACAGGAAGGAACATCTCTGAAAACCAAACATGCCTGTAATTGTCCTAGTGATGCGTTTTCCAGAGGTTTGGCCGTACAGCTGGGATAAGTTTGTTCAGGCAAATTGCTGTGCTAGTCCATCAGTGAAATGTAGACAGGGCTGGCTCAGAGCCAGGAGAGAGCAGGCCCACTGCAGTCATCAGGAGAAATCTACTTCTACAGTCAGAGCAGTGCACGCTTTGACCTATAGACACCAAGACAGCAATGTCAAAACATTTTTGTCAACTTAACAGTTTTTTCTATGATCTTTTTTATCCCTAGGATGCTGGGGCAGATATCTTTAGAAATGCTTCAGAAAATGCTTTTAATGCTTGATTTAAAGATGTTTTATAGAAAAAATGTTTAAATAATACTATGCAGGATACTGAAAAGTGTCCATTAGCACTCTTAACAAAAAGAAAGATAGGACGCGAGATGACAATTCGCACACATCCTTTATATTATTAATTTCACCTCTGACCAAACACTGTTTTATTCCTTTGGACAACAAAGTTACATTTGATTTGTAGTAAATATTAGGTTGCCTAATATATGTAGCTCCTAGCCTAAATCTAGCATCGGCACATTCATGTTCCAGAGCTGGCCTGAGTTTCCTATACTAAAGCTGAATTTTAACTAACAGTATTTAAAGTCTTATCCCCAAAGCTCTGACGAAAACTGGCAAAAAAATATAACCAGGACTGCGTTAACATTCATTTGTTTGGTTGATATCAGCCACAGGAGGTAGACAACATGTTGCAAAACCTTTTTGAGTGGTCAAGTTTAAATACAAAATATTTGGTTCAACTTAATATCATCGCTTTCATAATCTAATACAGTTATGTGAAATGTGTTGACATATTACAATTAATTAAAGTCAACGTTTCAGCTTTTTGGGCCCGAATTAGGCTGAACTATTCCATGTATTGGATAATCATATTCTTTTGAGGTAGTATAATTTCAAACCATTTCCCTTTTACATTTAAATTTTTTATTGACTGTTAACTGAACAGGGGTCTAAAGCAGTGGTTCTCAACTGGTCAGGCCTCGGGACCCACTTTTTACTTGGTCAATACATCGCGACCCAACATTTTGAAGCACTCAAATCTATTCAACAAAAAAACGTGCTGTAATATATACGCTTTTCAGCATACAATATTAATACAAGTGAAGTACAGTGCATATATCCCTTAATCCCTTCACAATACTAAGGGTAGCTTTTAAAAAAGGTTTAATGAGATGATGGAATCATAGGCTGAACTATGTATAACAATGCACACACGCTGAAAACCACCCCATCAGAGGGGTCTGGGGATCTCCCCCAGGATATTTTAGAAATAACATAAACTTGCATTCTGGTACACTCTGAGAAAAAATAATAATCATTACCACCCTCCTCGACATATTATAAATTTTATGCATTGTTTTTTTTTCACTTGTTCGACATCTTCTTGCGAGAAGGTAAGAAGATATCCGGTTGTGACTTTATTATTGTGGGTAAGGGTAGATAGCTCCCATTGTTCTGCTGACCTCAATCATCAAAACCGGGTCATATTTCATATGGTTCATTTTTATCTGAAGTCCCGTGGACCTCCGTCAACCAACCTGATCTGATTGCCAGAAGGCTCGAAAAAACATCAGCAAAGATATTATTTGAAATATGATTCCACAGAAGTTTCAAACGTTTATGCTCCAGCCGGTACTTCCAGTCAACGGCGAAGCATGCACAGCGTTAGAAAATCGGCCTTCAAAATAAAAGTTTTGACTTCCCCCCCCCCCCCCCCCCCCCCTCCCCCCCCCCCGAAAAAAAATAATTTCCAATTTTTTTTTTTTTCTCACTCACACACTCGACCCACTCGACAAACGGGTCCGCGACCCACTTTTGGGCTGCGCACCACCATTTTTAAACCACTGGTCTAAAGATACATGTTATTTAGTTAAATGTTATAATAGAACATAATTTGAGAATTCCTGACTTATGGGTAATGCTCCTACCTCCATCAAAAATAGTTTTTGAAAGTGAATTCGATTTCAATGTTAATACAGGTTTCAAAAACAGTACTAACGGAGCTCCAACAGGCAATGTTTCAACCTCTAGGTGCTTGTTTTTAAAAAACTGCTAAAATATATAATGTCCCTGAGACACTACCCAAATTGCTCCTGAGGGATTGCCCACAGTATTGAGCTATGTAAGTCTAACAAAGTACAGTAATTTAATGCCCCCGAAAATCTCCTCTAATGACTAATCTAATCTGTTTGAATTGATTTTGACGCTTCTACGCAAAACTAATGTGACTCACATTTAGAGCGAAGCATTAAGTAGTTTACATTGAAACTCATAAAAAGTTTATTCTTTTTGTTATAGTTTTTTTTTTTTTTTTAGATGGATAGTGGTTGTGTTGAGCCCCTGGGGACGTTGATTAGGGAGCTACGGAGTGGTGTGGAGTAGACAGGTGGTGACGGGTGGGCGGTATGCTGATCAAGGGGG
>NW_011333040.1:22726681-22734909 GCF_000735185.1 Notothenia coriiceps | reverse complement strand
GGACACTTATGTATGTACAACATCTGAAGATGTGTAGTTTTATACATGTTTTCACATAATTTTATAGCATATTGCTATACTATTTCAGACTCAGTATTTACATTCTTTATTATTCAAAGAAAATCAAAGTCCTTTTATATCAGCTGTGCACCGTTATGGTGTAAATATAACCTATCTACCAATTAGATCAAATATAAAAGTCAGCCGAATTAATGTTGATACTGCAAGGAGACGTATTGTGTGAAGAGAGATGGAAGATGTTGTTTAATTGCTGATATATTTATGATCCACGTCACATATTCAGTTTTGGCTGCATTTCTTCCAGTTTGTCCAGAAGTCTTCTCATCAAGGCTCTATAAATAAAAAATTAGGGCAGATATGTAATATTTAATGCAGCCGAACCGTGTATTACAATGCCGTTATGTGATGACTTCCAAAGAGAAAAGCAAGAACACTCGGAATAAAGTATTATTTTATTTTTTTTTATTAATTTTTTATTAATGTCGTATAATTAACAAGGATAAACTGATGTTTTTTAGTGGATGAGTACTGCAGATATCACTGTTAAATCATTTGATCATTGGTTTTATTATGAAAACGTCGAGACCGGAAATACTGTTTTCAACCCGTAACTTTACATGGAGGCTGCCGCATACCTCAAATCATCTTCGTAATATCTATCAAACTATAGATCCTACATATCGACTGGAAGTGGATTCTAAAAGTACAATATACACTTCTTGCAAGAAATCTAATCAAAAAGCGTTTTAATGGTCAAAATATCCTACAATTTAGGATTTTACAGAGAGGGTTATTTGTGAATGAATGGGCCGGGAACATGTTGTTTCTTACACGACCACTAGAGCACCTCTAGTGCATCACTTTAAAACTTAAAACGTAATTATAGGACGTATTAAGCGCTTGAATAAACAACCTATTTGGTCGTAATAAGGGCTTGAACAATCGACCCATTTGGTCGTATAAGTTGGAGGACTTGTTGAGACCTATACAAATGTAGCCGAAGGGCAATACCATTTTTAAAATGCCTCTCTATTTCTTAATGTAGAACTTAACATGGTTTGGCTTATTCAAATGTCACCTATTATGCAAAATGCACTTTTTTTATGTCTTTTATACATAAATGTGTGTCCCCGGTGTGCAAGGAGACTCACAAAGTGTCAGAAAATACAACTCTCTCTCTCTTTTCCTCCTTACCCACATCTTTAAAAACGGGGGTACAACGGAGCTGATACAGACTTGCTGCGGTCATGACGACATTACTAAAATGTGGGCTGGCTTTACCCCCACGGCCCTATCAGAAACTTCGCTGTATCAGAAACAATGAGCGACGTGTTTTGGAAGTAATATGGTCTGCGTTTACATTAGCATCGCTAACACTCAGAGCTAACGCTGTACTGGAGAGAATATGTGTTAAGAAGCCGGATATAAAAAGGTACTCACCTTGTGTTAAACCCGCGAGAGAGAAAGCGTTTGAGCTCCATACTGCATACAGAAATAATGCTTCATGTGGTTTGGAAGATGATATGGTGTTTAATCACGGCAGCGTTTAGCTGAGTTTCTACTGGTAGACAGCCTTCTCTTCACAGAGCTCACTGCTTGCATGCAGACGCTCCAAAGGGGCGTGGCCAGCAGAAGCTACAAGGGGGCGTGGCCAGCAGCAACTCCAAAGGGGCGTAGCCAGCAGCAGCTCGGTTACATTTAAAGCTACAGACCCAGATCCCGCTGCTGAAACAAACACGTTTACTTACGCACCTCAAATTTATTACAATTCAAAGAGGCAGCCTCACAATGCTTACTCACTGTGGAAATATGATCTACATGTTGTCGCAGAAGCTTTGAAGTTTGGAATTAGTCTGGGGAACTTTTATATTTTTCCTTTTAGAAGAGGACGGCTTATCGACTCAATTAGCCACATCTCTGGACTTGTCATCAGGCTACATTAGACTAAGATTTATGAGAGTGTCACAGGGAGCAGAAGCAGTACGGCTCTGTGTATGAATTAATTCAGGATTCCCGCACCATCCCGTGTCTGGTGGCTGGGTGTTAAAGAGGGCACTGCTAACACTGATACACACCAGCCTGACGGAGAGAAGGTTCACGTGGTCTGAGAATAACACAATTTAAAAAAAGTCATTTTGTTAAATAGTTCCACGTATAATCTGCATTGTTGGGAGTTATGAGTTATAACGCGTTTTAGTAATAGGATTACATTTGTTGGTAAAGCAGTAGTGTAATGCATTACTGTTTGTTCAGAAGTAATGCATTACAGTAACTTAGCATGAAACTATCTCGTTAGTTGCATTACTTTTAGGTCTTCAACTATCTGCATAACGGATGAGAGAAACATAAATCAAACGTCCCTGTTCGTCTGCGCTACACTTGTGAGTTCATGGCTGAGGAGACGGAGTAGAAATGTCAGTCTCATAGCAGAGATACAAACATAGTACTAACTAAGTAAAGTAGTAAATTAATTTCTTTGAGTAACTACCCCAACACCGATAATCTGAGAATATTCAGAATATACTCTAGATATCATACTGTAATGAAGGTAGGTGTGTGTGTGTGTGTGTGTGTGTGTGTGTGTGTGTGTGTGTGTGTGTGTGTGTGTGTTAAATTGCCATTCTGTTCAATTTGCATTAATGAAGTTTCTCAAAAGTATGAATTTTTTTTCTACAAGTACCTTACTTAAGTATTTCCATTTTATACTTATTTTTGTAATTTTGACTTCTCTATTGATTTGATAGGGGTATTTACTAGCTATTAATATTTATATAATTATGCAAACATTTTGATTAGCTCATGTAAGTTTTAGTAAAAACAATAATGCATCAGAATAACAATCTAAATAACATAGTATATTAAATAATCATACATCAGTGGCATTTTTCCTGAATACACATTTACATTTTTGTACTTTGATTACAAAAACGTTTTACATGTTGTAGTACTTTTACTTAAGTAAAGCACAGAATGCTTCACCTCTGTTAACAGGTATAACATATTTGCTAATAATATATTCATTTGAATAGCTCTGCACCTTTGCACATTTGTTGGTATTCATATATACTGTGTTATTCAGACACAAGAACATGAATGTACATCATATGCTACAGAGCTTAAGCTGGTATGCAATGCCATACACACAACAGGAAAACATAAATAAAACACACTAATCATAAAAACCAAAAGTACATCAATCCTAATGAAAAGTGAAAAGGTAAACCAGATGACTGATCCCTGAGCAAAGTTATATTTCAAATTGTTAACAAACTCCTTATGAGATTCATGTAACACACACGATCATACCATCCCAGCGGTACAAATGTCCAGAACAAACATAGTGTATTTCCATCTGGTCCTAAAAATGGAAATAAGCTCAGAAATTTGAAATGGTTTATTTTTCCTACTGGCTACTACATTTACAATGTCACAGCAAAGTTAGAGAGCAGATGAAAGACAAAATAAATGAGTAGACTAACATAATAATGAAAGAGGCAAGCGCACGTTAATAAAATAAAATCACACTTCCATGGTTAAAAGTAAGTAGCAGCATTATAATAAAAGGAATTGTACATAAAAGATACATTGAATTAGCTGCCAGTGATCACATTAATACATTATATAAAATATTAAGTATAAAAGAGGGTTAAATATTAAAAATTATAAAACTGCAGTCTGCAGTGTATTTATCCCATGCTTCAAACTCTAAAAAGACCCAAAATTATGTATTTTTGCTTAATTATGGCAGATATATTCATTTGCAGTTGACTACAAATTGTAAAGAGACCTCCTTTTAAAACTAGGTGTATGTCCTAGTTTTTATTTGTACTCTGCCACAATCAAAAAATAAACAGACTTTAATTAAATGTATTATGTCAGGTTCCACATAATTGTATTAGGTTAGTTTAAACCAATGATATTAAGTTAAACTTAATATTTCTTATTTATACGGAATAGTTTTGCTTTCTACTAACTTAATACAGGTATGTGGAACCTGTTGACATAATACATTTAATTAAAGTCAACGTTTCAGTTTTGTCAGTGTATGTTGGCTGCTCTGAGGTGTGAGTTGGATAAAGATCCACCTAACACACTCAAATATATTTAAGAAAATCCATTATGAGGCCCTAACAGACGGGAATTTCCTAGCAGGGCTCCATTTGACTTTTTACAAAACATATAATATTCAAATGGTTTGGACGATGAAATTCCTCTCCACTACCAGAGAAGATTTCCTTACACACACACACACACACACACACACACACACACACACACACACACACACACACACACACACACACACACACACACACACACACACACACCTCACTGTAATCTCATCTTTCTCCTTTACCTTGACTGGCCATTAAATCTGAGCTTGAAGGCAGAAATGATACGGAGAGAATCATATCCTAAAGTTTGAGCAAATCTACTTACAACTTTTCCCCTGATTCTGAATCGTGCCTGAGGCTCCTTGTTGATTTCTTCTTTTATAGAAAGTGAATGTCATAGCTGCACTATGAAACTGATGCAGAGGCTGGTTCTGAAGAGGCTCTTTCAATAAGTTATTATAGTGTACATGGATGTTCACATTTGCCAGACACAGAGGGACAGTTTTCTCATTGAGATTTTGCTTTTAAAAAAATGAACATGCAATTAATTACGTATAGACCTGCAGTATGACATATAATTAGAGTATTTCACTCCTATCAGGTCTTTGCTGGAATGATGGAGTGCTTCAAAGAAGGCTTTAAAAGCATCTGTTAAGATCCCTGCAGGAGGTGATGGCTTGTAGTGTGCTGCTCCCTACAGGCAGAGTGCCACTGCACCATATTCAGTACCTCATCATACTGGGCGGGGATTTCAATTTTCTTTCAAACAGAAATGATTTTGACCAGAGGTGGAAGAAGTACTCAGATATTGCACTTAAGTAAAAGTAAAAGTACCAGAGTACAGGAATATTCTGTTACAAGTAAAATTCCTGTATTCAAATGGTTCATCAAGTGTTCAACTTTCCTGACTTTGCTCCCACTAGACCAGGGGTATTCAACAAAAATTCAACGAGGTCCAGTTAGAGAAAATCTCCCCATGCAAAGGTCCGGAACATCAAAATGTCTAACTTGCTTTATTAATTAGTGTGATATATATTGAAGTAGCTTTATCAACGTATGCATGTAATCAACAACTGACTGCCAATCAAATAAAGAAAGTACAATTCAAAAACAATAATATTTATTGTCAATTAACATTGAACTATACATATATACAGTAAATACTGTGGATATGTGTAATGTTCCTCTCGGGCTGCATTTAAAAATAAAATAGAGAAAATAAATAAAATAACTTTTGAAAATATGTGCATCTTAAAAGTGCTTTATTTTAGATAAATAAAATAAAGTGTAGCAGCAACTTGAGTTTCCCTTTTTCTTTGTTATCCGTTTCACATCATGACTTAAAAGTTTCAGACGATTATAGAACAATATCAGTCTTGACACATCATAACAATTGAACCATTTTTAAAGTTTCTCTTTCTTTCCCTCTAATATTGCAGTCCCTCACTCACTTTGTTTTAATTCAGTGCGACAAATGAGCTGGAGCTTGTCCTGCCAGGAGTTTGTAAATCTTGGCTGAAATGGTGTCAGGGCCATTCAAATACACACATGCAGGTACTCATTGGTTAGCCTCGGTTAGCCTGCCCTGGAACGATATTTAGTTTTAATTTTGATCCTGGTGGACTCATCATATTGGACCGCGGTCCGCCTGTTGCCGACCCCTGCACTAGTGCGAGGAATACAGGGGACAGTGGTCCGGGGCTGAAGCAACAGGCTTCGGGTTCAGTAACCAACTCAATAAGGCAGACAGTAACGCTTTATCTTCGGAGGCCGTTGTATTTATTTGCAATTGAACTAACTGTGTTTACAGATTGATAGCTGCTGCTAGTGCCGTTCACTTCCAGACATGATGCACCACCTCTAAACTCGCGCAGCCACATGCTCGTGTGCCCCTCTCTCTATTAAAGGTAGGGTAGGTAAGAATGAGAAACCAGCTCGAGTAAGCTAGAATTTGAAAGTACACAACCGAAAAAAGAAATCTGCCCCTTCCTTCAGACAACACACACCAACGCAATGAGGGCACGGGATAAGTTTGTGCACGAGATGGAAGGCTGACAGGCTGGTAGGCCATCCAATTATCTGTCGGGCCGAGGAGTACGCTCATGTACTGTCAAGTCGCCGGAGCCTCGCAGCGGGGGTACTGCTGCGGAACGCATAAACGCATAAAGGATATGGCGTTCCACTAAACTGGAAGAATCTCGTATAATTTGGCATATTACTCTCAATGAATATAAGAAAGCACTGCGTAAAGCGAGAGCAGCGTACTACTCTTCATTAATAGATGAGAATAAGAATAATGCAAGATTTATTTTCAGCACTGTAGCCAGGCTGACAGAGCCACAGCTCGTTCAACAGCTCCCGGAAACCTAAGTTCTAATATTACACTAGATAGTAAACTAGAATTCTTTTTTACATTACATTGCATTTAGCTGACGCTTTTATCCAAAGCGACTTACAATAAGTGCGTTCGACCAACAAAGTACAAACTTGAAGAAAACGGAATCATATAAGTACATCAGGTTTCATAGAGCTAAAACATTTCAAGTGCTACTCAACTGGCTTTAGATAAGCCAGTCCTTTATTAGTATATAAGTGCTTTGTTAATAGTTCTATCGCTCGAAGTGGAGTCGAAAGAGATTAGTTTTCAGTCTGCGCTGGAAGATGTGTAAGCTTTCTGCTGTCCTGATGTCAATGGGGAGCTCATTCCACCATTTTGGAGCCAGGATAGCAAACCCACGTGTTTTTGCTGATGGGAACTTGGGTCCCCCTCGCAGTGCGGGTGCAGCGAGCTGTTTGGCTGATGCAGAGCGGAGTGCACGTGCTGGGGTGTACGGTTTAACCATGTCCTGGATGTAGGAAGGGCCAGACCCATTCCGACGTAACATGTTATTCTGATAGTGTTATCCTCACATAGCCATAGGCATAAGCGGTGTCAAGCCTGCAGTGCGCCACGCCGCAGGTTGCCAAGCCACGTACGTCGAAGTTTGCTTGCGAGGCGGAAAAAGAGACTCGCGCCTGGTGGTTTGTCAGACAGTAAGGTCTCCACATCATGAGGTGACGTATATAAGTTAGTCCCCCGCCATACCGGCGGGATTTTCGACAGAGACGAGTCGGCGGAATTTGTTGTTGTACTCCTTCTCTTGCGTTTTGTGCTTGTTCGCTTGTTTTATTGTTCCTTCTTATTTCATCATAACGCTCAAGTGCTAGTTGGTGGTCCTCGATCTCGATCACTTACTCCTTAAGGCCGTAGAAGAACCACCGGCTATAAATGGAGCCGGAGTGAATTTTTTTTTTACTTCTCGTGTCGAGAGAGCGAGGGTTGCCGAGAAAGTCAAAATAGGTGTATGATGGAAATGATTAAGTGTATTGTTTACAGAAATCGGGACAAAACCTTGATTAGCGAGAACTATCACAGTGTCATATTGTGAGTAGTGAATTTAATAAGTTTAATGGTGGAGACATGGACTTCATAGTTTCATTTTTAAGTGTAATGTAATAAACGAGGTGAGCGGTGGGTTGAAAACAGGTGAACGTAACAATGGCAATAGGCTTCGTGGGGTTTGCGGGTGTGCCGACGCCGAACCACTACTGTCGTGGCCGCCCCGGCCTCTACTACGCGACGGCTCGCTGTTCTCTCTCGTCCCATTCTTCTTGATAATGCGCACAACTCCTTTGTTATCGGATTATTACGATTCCGATTCTTTTCGGTCTGCTCAAGAATGGTGACAACCCAATTGCGAGTTGCTAAGACGCGCTGTCCAACACCCTCGGAGACGAGCATACCGTAAACCATTTACGACTGACCGTAGTCCGGACAGACTACATATCCACGTGAGTTTCCTGTTACCTGAACGCNAAGTACTTTGTCCGACTTAATATTTATCTGTTGATACCCCCAACGTTTTTTTCTTATTCAAAAGAAGACCTTAACTTAAAGTATTCTTTAATGTTTGAATAAAGCTTTATTAGTTTGTCTGTTTTGCACATCCTCCTGTTAAGGACGTCCTGCACTAAACTATTTTATTGTAGAGATCACTACAGTATCTTCTTGGTATTTTATATTCTATATGTCTATCATTGACCTTCTACTTT
>NW_011333040.1:22712591-22726641 GCF_000735185.1 Notothenia coriiceps | reverse complement strand
GAACGGTATCGCTTTTTCTTTTTTAAACTGACGGTTCGAGATTACTAGTAGCCCACTATTTCATTGCACAACAGTTGTTGGGTTCGTGTCACAGGCTCTTTAAGTACTTTGTCAGGCTTAATATTTATCTTTAGATAGATACCCCCAAAGCTTTTTTCTTATTTGAAAGAAGACCTTAACCTAAAGTATTATTTAATGTGTTAATAAAGGTTAATTAGATAGTCTGTTTTGCAAATCCTCATATTAATATCTTTGTACATCGTGCACTAAACTGTTTTATTGTACAGATCACTTACAGTATCTTCTTGATTTTTATATTCTATATTTCTATCATTGACCTTCTACTTTCCCCCTATGAAAGTATGTACTCTTAATATTTTGTTCATCAAATAACATTATAGAACAAAAATAATTCAATAACGTGCTTTAACCACTAGGCAGTGCACACAAGGTACACACAGCATACTAATAATAACTTTGTATTATTAGTGTAGGACACTTATGTATGTATAACATCTGAAGATATTTAGTTTTATTCATGTTTTTACATAATTTTACAGAATATTGCTATACTATTTCTCATGTTTTACTTATATCACATTAATATCTGATTTGTAAAACATCACAGACAGAAAGGTATATCCATAATTTAATGGTAAGCTATTGAAATTGTGATTCCATAGATGTGTCTCCCATCACCCAAAACCCCTGACTATTTTCTCAACTCAGTATTTACATTCTTATATTCAAAGAAAATCAGTAATATCTTTAAAAACTACAAGTCCTTTTCTATCAGCTGTGCACCGTTATGGTGTAAATATAACCTATCTACCAATTGGATCAAATATAAAAGTCAGCCGAATTAATGTTGATACTGCGAGGAGACGTATTGTGTGAAAATAAATGGAAGATGTTGTTTAATTGCTGATATATTTATGATCCACGTCACATATTCAGTTTCAGTGGCTGTTCTTCCTGTTTGTCTAGAAGTCTTCTCATCAGGGCTCTATAAATAAAGAACTACGGCAGATGTGTAATATGTAATGCAGCCGAACCGTGTATTACAATGCCGTTATGTGATGACTTTCAAAGAGAAAAGCAAGCAAACTCGGAATAAAGTATTATTTTCTTTTTTTAAATGTTTTTCGGATTTCATATCGCATAAACACCATATCCCAACGTGCATTGCGGCTAAACAATCCAATCACCGATCTTCTAGCTGAGGATCTTGGGTAATCGGTTCAGTGGGTTTGTGTTGTGTATCGCGATGATGCTCGAAATGTCCCTTATAGGCCTACGTCTGTTTCCGGTGACTTTATTTTGAAATTCAGTTCCTGACAAACGGCTAAAAAGCCTGAGATTATAGAATTAAACGAATAAATAAAAACAAGGATAAATGTGTGTTATTGTTGAGTAAATAACAGTGTGTTATTTAGAAAATAATAACAAATTAGAAGGAAAAAAAGATTTAAAAAAATACAGATTTCATTATTCTGAGGCTCCTTGCCACATTTATTTTCCTCACAGACGACAAAAAAAGTCCGACATTATACGATTTAAAATAAAAACAAAAATCGTGGCTTGATATTGAGTAAGAACATGTTTTTATGAACCGCACAGCTTCCGGTCTACCAAGACCCGACGGACAAAACGTGGCGTATCATATGCACGCAAAACTCGGCCTCAGAACTCAATGAGAATGGTTAGCGTATCATATGCACGCAAAATATAACTTCTGCGTATCTATTGCACGCATTTCCAATGTGTAAAGTCGTGTCATTTGTACGCAGACTGAAGAGAGTGGGTTGGTTTATACCTATCAAGCAATAACATTATTGTGAGTTTAAGTCATGTTGTATCCAATACCTCTGTTATTTATTATGGAGATCTTCAAGGAAGCCATCTGGGCCCTACTGTGTGTGTGTGTGTTTTTTTTTAAATATACAATGTCCCTCCTGTGCAGCTGTACTGTATATAGAAAACTGCAAGAAAAAAAAAGGCAGGATGTGAATACTGTCACTCTCAAGTCCTCCCACATGGTCATTTTTAGGCACTTACAGAACTTGGTTAAAATTGTAAAAAAAGTTTGCGCATCTTGTTTATTACATAAAAAGTCTACTGTGAATTGAATTGTTAAACCAAATATGATTAACATTGACATGACATCAATATCTTTCCTTCACCAAAGAGCGTTTGGTGCCTTGTACCACAGACAAGAGTCTGCCTTGTGTTTGGGACTTTGAGTTAAGATACATTTTTCAAAGGTGAATGAGAGTGCAAAGGGAAAAGTTGAATGGCAAAATGGTTGACATGGCGGCTGATTCTGTAAGAGTTTTGTGAGCACAAAATGGCCACGCATCGAAGAGACCAAATGGTACTGACTAAATGTGACAAATGAGCTCTCCATTGCAACAAGGCACTATTCAAATTGTTCCATCAACTTTCTTATAGAACCCCTTAAGGAAGTGCATACAGTATATCACACATAGATACAAGCATGCTTACACAAAGCTTATCCACTCCAAAAGGTTTTAAATTGTGCAGAAAAACCTTTTTTATCGCAGTCTAACCCGATATTTGAATGTGAATAAACCATCAAAAAAGAAGCAAGATAAATGAAATCCCAATGGAAAGGGGATTTTAATTAGACCAATCTGCTGCATCATCTCCTCTCTCTCTCATTGTCTTTCACATAATGTGCCTCATCAGCACTGACAAAATCACTCCCCATCAAACACGGTAGAACAGCATGTCTTTGATAAAAGTGATGTCATTTTCTGCCCTGCTGAAAAGTCGTTATCCTCTCCAATCTTATGGAAACAGAAAAGTGTTATAAAACGTGTGAAGGTGCCGCGCAAAGTTACACTGGCTAAATGTCTAGATATGAGGTACAGTTAGAAAACCACCAGCCATCTCTTTTGAAACTCTAGTTGACAAAAGTTAGAGCCGTTACACACGGCAAAATATATTGGGAAGTAATTTATTCAGGAATACAATCATTCATCTCCAAGTTATTAGTAAATCATACGTTAATTTATTTCTTGCATAGTTTATACCATCTGTGAAAAATTATCTACATCTTGTATTTGCCAAAATAATGAGAAAAAATACATATTTGCACATGTAGGATATTGAAACCCCATTTACAGTACATGTTTGTTGCTAGCTACCTGTTGAAAATGTAGTGTGAGCTCAGTTATTGAATCAAAACACCTTGCCAAGTGCACGGTACATAATAGGCACACATGCCCCATGAATACAAAAGTAGAAAATTAAATAAAGGCTGGTGAAAACACACTGTGCACAGCATACAGGCGTAGATAAGTACACCTACAGGCAGTTAAAGAGACGTGGACAAATAAACTCACTGGCAGATTGACAAAATCCACATTGTGAAAGCTAAGGAACAGCCTCAGTGATTAACATAAGGAAGCTATAGTAGCACATAAATGGCCCTGTAGCCAAAGATACTCAAACACAAGTGTAATCACACAATCATTATGACACCCACAGCATATACAGATCATGGTTGTTATCTCACCCTGTATGACTACAGAATAACAAGCTCCCAACACATGAGCTGAAAGCTGAACGTACTCATCGTTAACTGGAAAATGTTCCAACGTGTACCATGGAAGATCATTCATATTTTACACTCCATAAAAAAGTTCTGAAGTTTTACCACATGTGATGCAGTTTTAACCATGTCATAAAATAAAAAAGGCTACACTGTTTGATTGACTGGTTGATTTGAAATAACCAGCAAGCATAAGTCACATATAGGGATATATAATATTCTATTAAGGCTGTAGTCATGCAGAGTTTTGATAAAGCACAGCATACTCCAAATGTTCAGGACAGGGCTTCAAAGCATAACACTTATTTTCTCTTTGCAGATTGTTATTTAAACTTGTGCTATACTATATCATTATAATCAGTAATTAAAAAATCCAATACTGAGCCAATAAATGAGCTGGCCCCCTGACAGTGTTAACAACCACTTGAACGACCGACAAATGTATTCTAAAACAACACCTGCTGCTCTGACTCTCAGACACTCAATTCACTAGAATGATCTGACGACCAATTTTAACCAATTTAGATGTTTAAAACCTCAGGCGATACTATTCCTACCCCTGATTTGTATGCAGCTCGAGTCCTTGAACATGGGGAAAAGAAATAAAAGACCGTCATTGCCGGAGGTCTTTGAACTTGTCCTGAACCTGTTCCATTTATTAACTCCCAGCCTGGTCATTTTACGAGTGCACAGCAAGACAAGAAGACACCGAGCATTTTTGATTAAGACGTAGAGAGACACGAGTTCACACAAATGTGTTTAAAAGCACACCTTTTCAATGATTTCTTGAAAAATAACCAGAATCGAAACTTCGGTGATTAACAAACTTTATTAAAACGTGCTTCCAAATTAACGCCAGTCTTTCAAGCTACATCATGTCCAGGTAAATATAGTTCCATCTTCAAACAGAAAACATGGACAAAAGTGCATACGGGGCCATGATGCTATCATGCCTGTTACTAATTAAGAGGAGCAATTAAGACTCAGAGAAGTGTATTTCAATGCATACGATTTAAGATGAATTAGAATATCGATGTGGTTTACTGATAATAATTTTGAATATTTTATTCTTTATATGCCTCATGCATGCTCTTCCTCATTCTCAGGATGGAAAGAGAGCACTCTGGTGTGTCCGAATATCTTTTTAATTTCCCTGTAGGAAATCAGTGTCCTTCGGATCACCTTAGTTAGTTAATTTGAAAGAGTTCTTCTTCAAAGGCACTTGCCTAACACATGGGGAGAGTGTAATGAGAGAAATTACAGGGCTTCATTTAAGGTACTTTTTCTCTCTTTAACCTACGGTGAAGTAACTGTGACTCTGTGAGAGAATTGTTAACCTCTTTCTCGTGGAGGCTGGTCTAATAATGAGATGGGTGCAAGTCCTTTCTCACATCGAGCCCATTTTCGCACTTAACCTTTATTTTGATCTTAAATACACATCTGTAAGGGTTTGTGGTGGTATCTTGCATTGTCACACGCTGTCGCATTGACATCTGTCCAAACACAGACAGACAGACAGACAGACAGACAGACAGACATACAAACTAGGGTAGTTCCTGCTACAGATGGTGTGTACAGGACCACATTTTTTCATGATGACACACAGAGACTCAAAAAGTGAAACATGCTGCGTCTGGTAAAGACAAACAAAGAGCTGCCCCATAGTTCATCCTACTGACCTGTACCTTCTGTTCTCGCATTTATCTAGTTTCTCAAGTTGAAATAACACACACAGGGGTAGACATTAAGGGTAAAATGCCACTGGCCCTCCGGGCCGGTGGAATTGTATTATCACTGGCCCCACCATTGTAACCACTGGCCCGGAGCATTCGTCCAAAAAAAATCGACTTATAATGAAAATAATTAACACATTTGTTGCAATAGTAATTTATGCACTAACTACATTACTACTTGTACTACAACATTTGAATCATCAGTTCTTCCTCATTTTCCTCAATTGTTCATATTTGGTTTATTAAAATAATGATATTGTGGTCATTGTTAAAAAAATTCTGCTATTATTATTATTTGTATAATGCACTTTCTGCCTTCCTGTCATTAGGAGTTAGAAATGTAATGGCTATGTAATAGATTAGATTAGAACCTTCATTATCCTAAATTGCTGGGACATTTCTCTATAGCCAATACCTTTATATTTTCTACTCTTCACTTACTTGTCAGCATAGGTCGGCATTGATGTACAGAGCCGACAGAAGACCTTGTTTACATTGGCATCATATTGAGAGGTGCAGCCAGTGACGCGTCCTAAACCAGGAAGTAAGCTGCTGGTTCCCTTGACAAAAAGCAATGGGATTTCTCCACAGGGTTTTGGAAAATAGCTGGAAATAAGGTCTGCGGAAAACAAACCTGTTTGATAAATGCACGTTTTGTTCAGCCGGATAATCTCCACGTTTGTACCCTACTTTTATAATTTTCAAATCATAAATCTAATCGATAGATTATAAAAGGGTTTTAGGACGCGTTACAGTGTGGCTAAAACCCTCTCTCCCTCTTCTTCTCATACTCCCTGTCACTCTCCTTTAACTCCTCCGGTGACTTTCTTTTATTTGAAGATTGTTTTTTGCCCGGCACTTGGCCGGTTACCGCTGGTAATAAAAACCTTTAGGCGAATGGTTAGGTGGCGCGATAGTCTGTGAAGAAGGAGCGCGCTCCCGCTCACGGGAGCCTGCTCGCGCTGCGCTGCGCTCCGCTCCGCAGCAAACAGCTGTTTGCTTTTCACCCAACAACGACAACCGCCTCACGAAACGCTATGTTGTAGCGTTAATAAACGAAACAATTTAACTAAATTGCTAGTCAAAATACCAATACCACAGGACAATTTTTTTTTTTAAAGCAATATTTTTAGTGGCCCGAGCGGGCAAGTGGAAAGTACGTTATGCTGGCCCGGGGTGTCTAAATAGTGCTTCCGGGCCAGCGGGCCATTTATAATGTCGAGCCCTGACACAGATAGACAAACTGTTTCTCTAGCATTGTATTTCTGTAAATGTACCATAAACGGGGCAAAATAAAATTTCTGAGTCTTTACTGCAGTGGACTATTATGTACAATAAGTCTGCAAAGTAATTATGTCTGGAGCTCCTGGAAAGAAATACACTCTTCCAAATGGCAATTTTGGAAATTAGTTGAGTTTTGATAATACAGTCACTCTGGTTATCTGGTATATTGAAATGATTTTATAGCGTTTACTTCAAAATACCAAAATAATGAACATAAAAAACGTAACATATAACGTAATATGACAAACATGTTTTGTTTTCATTTGCAAGCAAAGTTTACACTGAATTAGTTGCGGATGCATTTGTTGCCCGCAGCAGCAGAGTCGCTTTGCGTTTCATTTGAGTACTAGGTGGTCATTACAGAGCCTCATTCTGATGCAAGGTTTGGTGCTCTTGCTGGGTTTGCAGTTAGCAAAGATCATTCAAACATCAGGAGGGCGGCAGCTGGAGGGAGTGAAATGTAATAGCCCGTATCTCAGCAGCAAAACTCTGTGTTGTTTGTTCATTTGTCTTCAAATGTTTACCCCCAAAGTGAGTCTAAGGCAACTTCTAAAAAATAGAGCAACCTCTGCTTTGCGGTTTTAAATGACTCATTGACTGTGTTTATATTCCATAAAGAAAACATGTGTTATACGTGCATATACAGCAATTTATTTCAACCTTTGAACTCCCTACTATTTAAATATTCTATCTGTAAGCAGACTTAAAGCAAACTTGATTTCATTTTTTTGCAATTAATTTGCATCTCATGCCTTTAAGGGCATCCAAAAATATATTCATTTATATTTTTCATGCCCAGTCAGGAGAAATACTTTCAAAAAACAGCCGTACATCATTGTCCTCAAAACCTAATAATTTAGGGCTTTGTTTTATTTTAACTTTTTAATTAGCTGGATATAAACTATTTACATAAATAACTCACATAAAGACAGATACTAAAGCTGAGCAAGAAAAATAAATAAATCTCAAAACGTGCACACAATTAGGTTAATGGAGAGGAATAATGTGCTTGTTTTCTTGGCTGGTTTGAAATAATGAAGAGATTTGGGGCAGTATCCCATAAATAACTTTAATCTCGTATTTGCTCTTTTTCAGAACTGGCGCTTGTACAATACTGTCCTGAAATATAGCTTCCAATAATCTCTGTCAATCAAAACATGACACAAGGCCACAGAGGCCCATTATTGTCCGTCAACAGACGGATCAGGCTGTCACTGTTGTCTAAAAAAGCAGTGATGGATTGGCATGAAAAGAGAGAAAGAAAGTAGGCATGCCATTCAACTAATGGCGCAGGGAAATAGCCATTATGCTTTATAAACAGAGAAAGAGAGAAAGTGTAAGGGATGAAGGGATGAACCAGCATTGCGTTGGTCTGTTGACAAAGCAGCCAATATGGGCAGCATAACCACCATTACAAATAACAGGGACTCAACTATGTATTTGTTGTGTTGTTCTTTCACTGTATTGTCCTATAGCTACAACAATGCAAAAGCAGGCACACATAGGAACAATGAGTGCTGAGACTACATCTCTTTTCTGTGTATTTCGAATATCATAAAAGTAATATTAATAACATAACTTTAGTGAGGAGAGCTACAGGGAACTGTCATCTACGACCTCCTCCTCCTTCTTCACCTCTGAGATAGTCAATTAGATTCATGGGGAAATGAGTGTAGAGGACAAAGTAATCAGAGACTCCAGCTGCTCCATACTAACCAGGGGATCTATGTAGTGCATGTCTCAGGTAAATTAGTCGAGTACAATGACATTGAAAAGAGTCAAGAGTGAATTTTAATCTGAAAGTTTTCTCTGCGGTGCCAAGTCAGTTATTCAATACTACGGAATGTCAGGGCAATTAAACACTGAGTTTTATTACAAAAGCAACGCCCACTGATCTTTAAGGTTATTTCTACCCTTGATTTAACAGAGACGGGACAGATATATTGAAATAACAATGCCAGGCATGGGTTGGTTAAATGGTATGTGTCTTGCCAATTGTGTATATTTTGTAGAAGTGCAATACATATCCATATACAGCTGAAATAAGTAGCTGACTTATCATTTAGTTGACTCACAGAAAAGTATTTGGAGACTATTTTGATGAAAAAGTGTCACACAAAAAATGATGAAAAGGAAAAAAAAGGCCAAATATTCTCTGATTGCAGCTTCAAAGGAGACAATGTGTTTTGTATGGGATTTGAGATCAAAATTCAATACAGTAATATTTGATATTGGACTTCTGACATTTGAAAATATCCACTTGGGTTGTTTATTTCAAATATGTATATGTTCAACAGGAACAGTGCTGCAATATTTCTGAAAGAAAGTTAAGGTTGCAACTTTCAAGATATAAAATAAATCTATCAAGCTTTGCCAGGCTGTTTTTGAACAACACGCACAAACAGGTCTTGGGTCACGATGGTTCTACTTCTAATATGTGTGCATTTGGAAGGGGGGTGGGATTTATGGGATGCAATGATTATAAGGACCCACTCTAAAAGAAATTCACCTTCATTGACCATTTTTTTCAATAAGGACCTATGAGCAAAATAAGCAGTCAGTGCCATGGCTGAGCGTTCCCGCCTTGAAAATGCAGTTTCCCAATGACAGTCTCAGAAACGCAAAGTCAAACAGCTGGGGTTACAACCAAGCATATATTATGTTTAACACCCGCTCATGCTGTTTTTGTCACAACACTCAACATTTGTTTATGTATGCTATGTTAGTGTGCAACAGACCCATTGACCTGATTCAAACATGTATGGATACTATGGATACATTTTTGCCAATGTTGTTGCGTCAATTCTAAAAAAGAAAATAGACTCAGAAACTTTAGCACAGCAGGTGACAAGCCTCTGGTGGAGCTCCACACGTCCATAATGCCAGATACAAAAGTTTTCAATTAAGAAAAGAAAATATTTGCTTTCATACACTTTCTAAGATTTTTTTTTTTTACACTGTGTATATGGGAAAACCATGTTCAAAGAAACAAGGTAATTCCTGCACACGCTTTTATCACCTTTGGATTGATTTATTTAAAGAGTCGACATTTCGGTCACAAAGACCTTTCTGAAGACATATCCCATTTATTCTTTTAAATTGGATCTTTGGGGGATTTAGCTCCTTGCACAGCAAAGGAGACAAACCAAGGGGTGTGTTATGTCTTCTATTCTTCCTGTACCAAAAACCATTATAGGCAAAATAGAAAACATAGTGTTTTTACGGACTTAAAAAGGTGTCGGGATGAGCTAATCAAAATCCATCACTGAAATGTAACTCCTCTGTGAACTAAGAGAGTAAATATATCTCACTCAAAAGTAAGATTTCATAATTATAACAACGCTTCAGAGGCTTGATATTACACCCTACATTAATTAAGTGCTGTCATATGCACAGAGAAAACTTTACAAACAACAGGCCATGGCTTTCTGACCGTCATAATGCCTTGTTAAACCAATTTGTTAACAATTTTCAAATGTAATAAACTGTGACTAGAATATTTCTGACTAGATCTGGTCGTTTTTTTAAGATGGGTCAGGTAAGTTTCCGATATCGCCGCAATTCCCTGCTTCAGACTACAAAGATGGCAGGGGGTTCTATCCCTCTCTAAAGGGAGGATCAGAGAGAGAGAGGGCCCAGTGAGCCCCGCGAAGAGGCAAGGTCCCAATGAGGGGTGCTGTGAAGCTCGCAGCTGGAGCCCAAAGCTACCTACACCCTGGGCTTTTCCAATCAGACCGCCAGTGTTGCCAGGCGGAGCGCACAACAAATGCAAAAGATGCCAGAGAGGTCCTAAAAAGGAGCTAATCCAAGCACACGTCCCTGCCACGCCGAGCAGAGCGAAAGGGCACGACTATAAAGTAAACGGGTACGCTGGAAGAAAATCACCTGACAAAGCGAGAGCGTCATTCCTAAATGGACTGCAGCACAATCATTGTTATGTCTTATAATTGTTGGGAGCTTAAAATGTTATTGGAAATAAAATATAATTAATCTCTCAGTCCTTATGCTTGTGGGAATCCAAGAGCCTTGTGCATCAATAAAGTCATATCTATCACACTCCCAACTCTACAGTAAGAAGGTCTATCAGGGCTCAATCTGACATATCACTATTTAGGACCATATGCTCACACAATGGCCGAAAGGGGCTTTAAAACAGTCCATTGGCCCCGGATAGAAAGTGACAGCACATAAAGAGCCACCACCAGGATGCAGTGGATGATTAAGGGGAAATGACATTTAATATACAGTCCTTAGGAAATCCACAAGGACACGGCAGTGTCCTTCTATTCCTTTGATACAGCGATGTACAACAAATCTCTCATATCTACATACCTTCCTCTCTGGGCTATTCAGCAATGTCAGATTGTTTGAGTGTAAGATATGGGGTTGTCAGTATTCACCAGCTAGGGTGGTGGTGTGATACTGCAATTTCCAAGCTGTAGGCTCTCTTGAAATTAGAAATCATTCCTCCCCCTATGGAAAGCCACCTATTGTTCAAATCACTGCCTCCCTGAAATGCTATTGTACTCAGAGAGGATAGATATATGGAACTGTTCAGAGAGGAACAAATACACCTGCTGTAAAAACATATATTTCAGAAGATAGGGAAAATAAATGAAAGGGTATCTGTTAGATGAAAATAATGTACTCATAAGGGTTCAAGCTATCTCCCCATTTTAGTTCAGTTTAGACAGAAAGAGATGAAAGAGACGGTGAGTCAGCCATGCGTAGAATTGCCTCTTCAATGGGAGCCCATCTCTCACATAGCAAACTAACATTATAAAATGGAGACATTTACACATATGGCATTGATCCCAGGGCAATCGTATTACAAGAGCATTGCCATCTGGAGACTTAGAGCAGTAAGGCTAACTTACAGTATGGGCTAACTAAGCATCTTGTGTTTCCATCAAGAACACCAACTCAGTACATGATGTGCTCTAGAATTTCTGACTTTCTTGAAAAGCTATTGGTGGCATGTTACAGCTTGGAGATACAGAAAGTGGTCTTGTCGTATCTAAAAGGGCAATCCCTGGCTAAAATATGAGTCTTATTCAGTAGATCTGCATATTGTTGTATCAAACATATTTAGAAAGCAACTTAACTGATCAGCACTCTATCGATTACTGGCCTCGGCCTGGATTATTGGCTGATATTTAACACAACACACCGATTGCAGTCAAAGATATTTCAAAATGCGCTGCTTTTTATCTGTTGCAGTCACCTCTCTCTGATTGTTTTCACCCCTCTGTGGTCTCCCTTAATGTCCCACACACAGCACTATCTAATACAGTATGTCACAAATAGTAGCCTTTCAACACTAGTGAAGGCTGCTGCTCATTAGACGGGCAAAGCTGCTACAATGTGAGCAGCTGTATATCGTTGCATTAAACATCACAATCCTCAATGCCTAATGTATCTTTCAAAGCATTATTCAAACATAAGCTTAATGGCATTCAAACAAAGTTTTTTGATGAGGTGATGTTTTCCTAAATTCAGTCACTAATTTTAAAGCAAATGTACATGTTTATCAATAGTCAGTGTACTGATAATCAGCATTGGCCTTGAATTACAAGTAGGTTGACCCCTAGTCCTGATATAAAGGTCGGACAAAATTGTGCCCGAGAAGGATGCCTTGCAGTAAATGACATCCAATAAGAAACTCTATTCAAGACTAATATACTCATTCATGCATGCTCCAGACTCCTTTTGGCTTTACAGGCAGCAGATTGGCAATCAAAACCTCAAAAAGGCTGCCATTAATGCCGTCTCCATACTTTTTCGCATTCCCACAAAATGAGGAAAAGGTCAAATAAAGTCAGTGGTGTGGGGGTATTTTAAAGTTTAAAAGTGTGGCAGCACTTACAGTAACTGTACATATGCAAATATCAGCTATATTTTGCACACCATGTGAGAAAAAGGTTTTAGAGAGTATTTGTCCATGGACAAGTGACTTTGGCAATTTACTTGTCCGAATACATTTTTCACTTGTCCAGAATGGACAAAAATTGGGGCCACTGGAATCTTCTTCTTCGCCATCGTATTTTACATTTTCCCACGGTTTTTACGACACCGCTAACGTAAGTGAGCGGTAAGATTTTACTGCATCACACACAGAGGCGCGGGAAGGTATTTTGAGTGGGGGTGCTGAGGTGCTGGACTCCAGTGAACACTATTACGGGCACTATAGAGCACGCACAAAAAAACTCCCCACACGCAAACACACAGTAAACCCGCGACTGTTACAATGAAGGCTCGATAATCAGCTCACGGCATATAGGCAGGGCTAAAGTGCCTGCCGCTAGGGGGTGCTGCAGCGCCCTCAGCACCCCCCTTCCCGTGCCCATGATCACACATAGGGTTGGGTATCCTTTGGATTTTAACGATTCCGGTTCTGCTTTTCGATTCCGGTTATTTATTGGAAAAATATATAACCGTGAAAAAATTAAGTCAAATCTGTATTCCTATTACAAATCACTTCATACTATTTAAGTTATTACGGTTATTGAATACAATTATATAAAAATAATCTCTGCATTGTTCAGTTAGTTCTAAGTGGTGCAGTTTGAGAATGTACAATTGGCCCAGTCTCCTCTGGTGTTACACTGCAACCTGCCTGTGAGACAAAGTCCAACCATGTCCAACACATAGGCCTTATAATAATAATAATAATAATAATAATAATAATAATTCATTATATTTATAGCCTAGAGGCCAGGCGCTTTTCTACAACTCAAAGACGCTTGCACGCTTACACATTTCCTGCAATACACATGCTGCAGCTGCCCAGCTCACTGTTTGTAAAAGTAAATAAATAGTATTTTCATTTCAATAATGTACTTTCTATACCCTGCTTCATAAACAATACTGACATCCCTGTGCTCCTCCGAGTCTGGGGGTCCGGGGATGTGAGGACAGCGCGAGGACACAGACAGAGAGGCTGCTTTACTTCATAAAGGACATGGCGTCAATATTAACAACACAGGAGCTAAAACGCTTAATAATCATCATTACGTGTTTGAGAAAGAACATAAGACAGTTTAACAAAGATGAGGCTGTTAAATGGGCAGCGGATCCGCTGTGCGTAGAAAGAGAGAGAGAGGGAGACGCTGAGCTGCACCATGCAGCGATCAGCTGATCCGGAGCATAGAGAGAGAGCTGCGGTCCGCGGGGCTCGGCCTCGCCTCCTGTCCTCACAACTCTTATTAATCCCGGGACCGGACAATTGTTATTTGTTCCTACTCGGAACCGAGTTTTGCTTCCCAACCCTGCCACTGTGCAACACTTCCCGCCCCGCTCCCCCGCTCCGCCCCCGTCTAACTGTACAGGAAGCGGCGAGATGCATTTCCTTTGGAATCGACAAGCAGAACCAAAACTAACATTTCTAAACGAACAATGGCGGACACGTACAATTTGCGAAATGAGTTCTGCCTTTTGTAAACTGAATGTATCAATA
>NW_011333040.1:22697845-22712551 GCF_000735185.1 Notothenia coriiceps | reverse complement strand
TGCACAGAAGTCTGGCATAGTCAGGTACTTCTGTAAACACAAAGCCAGCGATTTCCTGTATCATAATGTATCTAAAATGTAAGATGTTTTTAACAAGCCAAACGACATGGAAGAAATCATGTGTAACTTAAGTTATGTTGAAAAGAAAGAGCAGTTTTGCCTCTCCCACTGGTGTAAAGTTGCTGGGTCAACTTTGTAAATACTTGGTCTCACTCACAGCCTCTTGTTATTAGCCAGCTAATAAATACAACCACGGCACATACACAAAGAAAAGCTGCAATTTCAACATGTCCAAGCATCCTGTATCATAGCCATGCTAATAATGTTTATAATAAACCAAACCGTTTGTAAATCAGTCAATATTTCAGCGATTTAAGAGTATTTTTGTGCAGATCACTCACCTTACAACAGCTACCATAGCGCGTACCAGAGTAGCTGTTGACTGTAGCAAGATGGCGGCCGGTGAGCTACGCTGGAAAATCTCCCATAAGCCATCTAGTGTTTATGTATATCTATGGTTTGTGGTTGTCACCGTCACTGTCACTACCCGATCCGTCCCCCTGCCCGATCGGTACTGCGCTTGTGCGAGATGGTCTGCCATATTGGACAACTCCGGACGGCAACCCAAGATGGACACTTGACACAGTGGCTTTTGGCAAAGCTGAAAAATAAAACGAGGGAGAGAGATGAGTTATTGTTATTACAACGTGACTTCACTGTTATTTAACAACTCTTTTTATTGGGTTCTTTTATTTGGGGTTAAGTACATTGTCAGAATAAGTGAGAAATTAATTTAACTTCTGTTAGACAGCTATCATACTGAATAAATATGTACTGTGAATGTATGCAAACATGTATGGCATATGGCTGTCTAACAGAAGTTAAATCCATTTCTCACTTATTCTGACAATAAATATTTAAAAAAATACAGATTTCAGTATTTTGAGGCTCCATTTCTTTTCCTCACAGACGGCAAAAAAAGTCTGACATTATACGATTTAAAGTAAAAACAAATCAACAAAAAGATAAAACACTGGCATGTAGTTTACGTTAGAATAAATATATGAGAGTCAAATCTACGTCACTTTAAAGCCTCGCCCACTTTTGGGGGAACCAACGCTGTCATTTGAACGGCGATCAAGCCACAGAGATCTTCTGTTACTGTCCTTTCTTCTTAGAGGAAGTACAGAAACATGTAACTCTGGATTTGTTTTAATGTTTGAGGTAATAAACGACACAGCAGCTTTTTGGTCATGTTACAACTTTTATGTTCTGCCTCGCTCATGAGAGTAACAGCTGGCGAAATTACAGCCTCGCCTACTGATTTCAAATGTGTGCTCTAAAATGATATTTATAAATGACTATTATCATTATCATAAGCAAGACAATAAATGGCAAAGATATGTAGAAAATAAACGTATTTGAGATACGTTCATAACGAACGTAAAATGGGAGAAAATAAGTTTCTAGCTAAACGTAATTGAGAATGCAGTTTAGTTCTGTGGGAACGTAATTTTTAGGAGACGGGGTTGGTTTGAAAAGCCCGTACACTCCACCACAAAGGCAGGGTGCAAAGCATGTTCAGACTTTCATATCACTCAGTTTGAAAAGTGCTACAGTAATAGACTTGCATTTGGCTGTTCCCACAAAAGTTGCCAGAAGTTACTTAAATAGACTGAACCTCCAAGACCACTTAGGTACCTCTAAAACCAAGTCCTCCAAACCTGTCTAGAGGCAAGTGTTTTTAGCTTTAAGAGTTGGAGTGAAACGTCTGCTGTAATAGCCTCTTCTGCCTCTCTCTAACAAGTCTGTGCGTTTTGCTAGCCTTCGTAGTTCTGATGCAATAAATCATACAAATGAGGATGATAGACCATCTGACAGTTTCTCCCTTGAGGCATTGCACTTTGTAAAAGCCAAAAGTAGTCGTGTGAAGAGTGAAAAAGGCGAGCTTGACAGAGAAGTTGGTAAATTGTTGCGTGTATTGAGTTTGACTGTCGGATTGTCTGTTTCCAAAGGATTACAGCTTGTCCTCATTCTGCTGTCAGAAAGGGGTTGCAGAAGGTGTTAGAAGATCCACGAGTACTTAGCTTAAAGAGTAGTGAAGTGAAACGCAGCTGTTTTGCTAACTTTCTAGCCACAAGTCTTGTTATGTCAATCAATCAATGTCCCTTTTACCTTACTGTTCTCCCTATGGTTTGGTTTGCATTCAGACATTTCGCCATAGCCTGTTATTTTTTCTGTATCGCCTCTATCTGACCACTTCCTGCCCGCCATCGCTCCCTCTCTCCCGCCCGCCTTGTATACTGAACCAGAGCCTTAGCTGTGATAAAGACGGAACATGATCTCGGAGCTCGTCATGCTACGCTTCCCGTTCTGCAGCGCTGATATTCTGACACTGATCGCCATCAAACTGTCAACAACAGACAGGGAGCGAGGGCTGAGGATGGGCGGAGGTGCCGGGGGAAGCTAACATATTTTGCCTCATAAATAATTTTCGCTCAACAGAAAAGATGAGCTGAAGCGGAATTTATAATGAATTTCTATCCTTTTTTTTCTGAGGGAGAAAATTGAGATTGATGATGCCCGGTGTTTTCCGGGACCTGATGCAGAGACGTGTGAACGGCCAGCCTGTAGCCTTGCACGGTCCTGCGTTTAGTCATAGCCCAGTGAGGCGGGATTAGATAGGGCCTTTATTCACTCTATGGATAGGAATAGGCTGACACGTTGTTTATGAATTCACTCAGAGGAGTACAGAAGTCACATTAGCATTTAGCACTGTCCAGGCAGTAAACCAACCAGGTCAAATAGAAGGTGATCTGTCCTTTGCTATCTCTTTGAGTTAAGCTGGATATTTGTTTGCAATTAACGGTCACATCCTAGGTATTGATCTAGATGCAAGTAGGGGCACAGTTGTTGGGAAATCCAGCATTTGTGCAAAAACATATTATTATCTTTCATTGGCCGATTTGCTAAACTATGGAAGTCCACCGTTGCTCTTGAGATCGAATCGATTCAAATCAAGAACTGTGATATTTATATCCACATTCTGGGTAAATCTGTCTTTGAACTCTGCTGAGCCTAGGAGTCTGTCAGTCTCTGTGCTCATCATGGCCTTCACCCACTGACGGAGGAGGAGCAGGATTGCATCAGGCAGAAAGAGATGCTTTAGCAAACAGCACCAATGTTACCAGTTGACGGGTGTACTCAGCACCATTAATAGGTATTACACCCTTTTTTATACAGCACAAACACATGATATGTCCAACATAAGTGTCAATATAACCAACACATGTTTGCTCTATTTATTGTTTCATCAAGGATGGGAATGATGGTTGGTCGGTTGTTCCACTCAAAGATATCTGTGCAATTATTGGCCATACAGTATGGTGGCTGACAAATGAAAATATGCGGCAACGGCCCAAAACATTCATAAGGTAGAAACACGCTGCACTTTCAAAAACTTTGCAAATACAAAAAAAATTATGTGGGAGAACACATACAAATGAAGAAACATCTTCACCAACTTGACAACACATGTGCAGCGTTTAATAACAGCACTGCATAAACAAAAACGATGCAACCACAAAATGCTGCAAGAAGCTCAAAACATAACGGAAACAGGGACAGTAAAAAGTGACGCAGCTGGGACCGGAGTGCTTGTTCACGTTCAGGGATTATAAAGTTTGCTCACTGTCACTGTTGGCTGAGTTAGTTTGTTTCATAATTTGAATTGTTTTGTCAGTATATTTGAAATGACTAGGTTAGACAAGTTAGCAGATCTGCAATAATATCGGAAGGAATCATGTGATCACATTATTAAATGAGCCGATTAAACATTTTAGGTAATTTTAGACAGTGATAGTTGGCCAACTTTATAATCCTCGAACGTCAACAACCCTGAGCGTATTTGCAGCGTTTTGTTTATGAAGCACTTTCAGTGAAGTTACAGTTCGTCAAGTTCGTCATTTGAAGATTTTTCTTCATTTGATTGTGTTTTGGCACATTGTTTTAATATTAGAATGTTTAAAGTGCAGTGTGTTTCTCCTAATGTGAATGTGTTGGCCCGTGTAAAGTATTTGCACTTGTCTGACACCTTAGTATTGTAGCGATAACGTGTTCATATAGTTTTGATCCATTATTTCTCTGCAGTGGACATTTTATTGTGACCTTTGAGTCCTCCTAGTGGCTGTAGGGATAGTGAGTTGGGTTGGTTTTCGGGTCCAACACTTCAATAAGTCAATGGGTTGCAATAGAAATGTGGTACAGACATCGATAAGGGACGATGTGAGCATGAATGCAAAGATGATTCTGATGCCTGACTTTTGTCCTGTGCCGCCGGCAACATTTTGTGTATATAAATAAATTAACATGTATTGGCTGAAAGAAAATGCACTGATGGTGTTCAGATACACTCTTTACAAACCTACAGTACAGTTGAGCAGCATGTCACCGAATGATTTAACTGATCCCCGATGTGAATAATTGAACACATCAGCTAAGACTAAATGATAGGCCTTCAGCAGCAGATGTGTTTTTGTGGAGATCCGCAGTGATTCATTATGTCCCTGCTGTACCACATACTGTGTTGTAGTTCCTTGTATAACATGAAATGCTCCTGAAAAGGAAGTTCGCATTTCTGCTAATGCCAATATCCCCTGCCTGACTCTGACAGTTATTTATGGGTGTAATGATTACACTGACTTCAATGCTACTACCAGTGTCATAATTAATCATTTATATCTTCGGAGGGGGTTCGATCGATGAGGGAATATGTGGTGGGGAGAGATTTTAATGCATGGCCTGATTAAGACATGGCTGTGTGGTTTAAGGACACATGTCCATGCAGACTGAACAGGGAATCAGTCTCACCCTTGTTGGTTCAGTCTTTGAGCCACCAGGGACCTCATGTTCAGTGGCATCAGTCACTGTGTCTGAATACCAAGGTGATGCTACTTTCTGCAGAACCTCATTTGTGCTATCATTACTGCGCTAATAGATACAGCAGCCCTGGAAATATAAATACTTTGCCCAATAGAACTTGTATATTCTGTAAGCTTCCAGAAGATAAATAGGTTAAGATAAACATCCAATTTAAGGTTGTTGTTAAATTCTCAATGTTTACAGGAGATAGTGACAGCAGGAAGCCATATGTCTCAATTTACCCAGTTTCAAGATATAATGAAACATTAAACAGATGGTCTGAGAAACATCAATAACAGTTTTCCATCAAGTCAGCATACTATCATCAGAGGAAAAATCCTCCAACCTCTATAATAGGTGTTGAGATGGGAAATCAATTGAAGTTATTATTATTTTCTGGATGAGTAGATTAGTACTACCAATGTAAAAAACTGATCCAAAGTCAGCCACATATAAACAAATGTTTTTTTGGGGGGGTCATACAGACACATACATGTTATATATTAATTTAAAAAATCATTTTGAACGAAATATATACAGTACTCCTATTAGTTTGTTGTCTTAAGGTAAAAATGAAGCTTTAATGTTGAATGTTTTAGTCTCAGGGTATCAGACTTTCAATATAATCAGAACATGTGATGTTATATCTACAATGATTTACACACTCACAAGAAGAACATATTTATTTGAATAAAAGTAGCAAAAGTGTGATTCAAAAACACTGACTCACACACGCTGCTTTCAAAACATTGTAAAAACCTCAACTGCAAGGTGATTGCACACATTAGATAAGCATAAATAATTGTGAGTGTAAAACACATTATCAACTCTGAGATATTCTGAACTAACGGTAAGGGCTTGCCACAGTCAATGGGAAAATATAAGTTGGTACTTAACCCTGCTGTCAATTACAAAGCATATGTTTTGTGACAATACGTTATTGAACTCGTTGTGTCATTTTGTACATTTTATATGTGAAAACCAAACGTTTTTTAATATATATGAATCCTGCCTTACTGTTTCCATTAGCATTTTTAAACGCGGACGCTCGGCCCTGAGTGGCTCATCGCTTAAGTACTGTCCTGGTCAAACATGGAGCCATCATAAGGTTGGTCGTATAGGTTTAACTTCCATTGAGTTCCCTCTCTCTTGGGATGGTGATGCTTCAACAAATCCACAGGATAAGTAAAGTGGGTGGCGATGGCTGTGAGCGCGGTGCTCACTGTGTGTCCACTGTCATTTGATCAGATTGATGAAGTGCAGATGGATTTCTCCCCTGACTGATCACGGCTCTGGGTACTGCAGCGTGCCTCTGAAGGACCGTTACTGTAGTGGTTTTTTCACACACACAAACACACACATACATTTAAGAGTAAGTGACTGATCAGCAGCTAAAGTGCCTATTTACAGTTCCAAGAAAAAGAGAGTGAACCGTTTAATTACTTGAAATGTTTTAAACATTAGCTTTTAAAATATGGCCTAATCTTTTACTGAGTTAACACAAAAAACAAACACAATCATTTTTAAAATACCACACAATTACTGTATTGAACACTTCATTACATCAAGTGTAGGCTGCATAAACTATAAGTACAATTAATGCTAATCACAAAGGCTAAATTAACTCAGTAATTTGCAAACTTGGTGTCAAATCAGTGTAACGAGTCTAGATGTGTGCATTAGAGCTACTTTTTAAGTGATAAGAAATTTTTAGGTTTCACAAGACACCTCATCTGATGTGAACCTGCCTTGAAGTAAAGACCTTGCAGAAGAATTTAGATTAATAATAACTGATGTATATAAAAGTGGGAAGGATTGCAGCGTAATCCCAAAGATCTTCAACAAAAATCTAAATGTTAGATGCTCGAGATTTGTCAACGGAGGGGTGGGGGAATTGTTGTTACGGAAACAGAGGGGTTTTAGGTTGCCATAAGGCAACGGTGTTATTATAGGCTACATCCATTGGTTGGTTTTGTGGCACATTTGTAACGCTGTGCCAACTTGGGGAAGCACGCAGGCAAACTTGAGGAGTGCACACAGGGTGGAGAGATGGAGTGAGGTTGAGCGAGAGAAAGGTAGAGAGAGAGATTGAGCGAGGCAGAGAGTGTGCAGCGGTCTGCTTGCGCACAGAGCAGGAGTTTGTGAGAGAGCCGGCTTGAGAGTCAATTTCTCTTCAAAATATAATTGATTGCCAGCCTCCCTTGTCCCTGGCTGGCTTGTTAGCTCGTTGGTAACGTAACTGATGTCTTCTAATGTGCCTGCATCTGGCGCTGAGTTGCCATATTCCTTTCATGAACCACTTCCTGATATCCATTGTTGCAGATACATTTAAATGATAATAGCCAAACTAACCTAGCAAGAGTAAACTGACAGGCTGCTGCGCCGCATCTCACTCAAAAACCCACACGACTCAACCCAGCGAAAAACCAGTCTCGCGCGCAGCCTTTCATTCAGAATTTCATTCAGAATTTCATAGCAAAATAAAAAAATTATATTAAACTAATCTTTCAACATAGTTTAAAACAAAATTAAATATTAGGACAAAGCCCTACAAATAACAACAATAAACATAATAATAAAACAATTAAAATGTTGTATTCAGCCCTGATTAAAACAGCGGGCCCAAATCCTGGATGGGCGGGCCCGGCCCCATGGGGCCCGCCCATGACGCCGGGTCTGTAGCCACCGGACACAAACATAGCCTCCATCCACAAAATAGTTGCCAAATGAAGTAGAAAAAAAGATGAAGTAGTCTTTCGTATTGGTATCAATGTAAAGCTACTGTTGTTGGTACAGGTATCTTACCTTTAAAAAAGATAACAACCAGGCATTTGACGACAATGTGGAGGTGGAAAGCTGAACACTTAACCAGAGGTCGCATTAACCGAATATTTTCCGTCTATGAAGTTGTTTTTTAACAATGACGGAAAAACTTGAAAGCAGTCCGTCATTTTGACAGATTAGAACAAACTCAGAACAGCGCCAAAGCTTCCCCGCAGCAAGACTCTGGTGTTATGCATGCCCGCCAAAAAGGAAATTGTATCGTTTCCAAACCGTACTTCGCCGTACAAATCATTGAAATGTCTGTGAGTTTTTGCTTTACGCTGTGGCGTGTGGCGCGCTCCCGCGAGGTGCAGTGGGTATGTATAACACAGCGCTAACAGTTCACGAGCGTGCGCCCCTCCCTCTCTCTCTCCCTCCCTCCGTTGACAGTTCACAAGCCCCCCCAGTCAGAGTTGTAGAGACCGACAGCCAATAGTGGATTTTGACGGAAATGTTACAATCCTGTCCGTCAAAATGACGAGCAGCGAACAATTCTAGCGCAACCTCTGCACTTGACACTCCCCAACCCTGATTGGACTGCTTTGCTACCTCATTTGCTTTGCCGATTCATGGGCAACAATCATTGATCACTCTAGCCAAATAAAAGCCAGACCTCAACGTGATAGAAATGCTGTGGACAGAACTCAAGTGAGACATCCACAGCTGACATCCATAGAACCTGGAACAGCTTTGCAATGAGATGAGCACTAAAGGTCTGATCCAGAGCTCCTTGAAGAGTTGGATCAAGGTCGTTATTACTGAGTGACGTTCAAGCAGAAGTTTGATCCACCAGGGGGGCTGGGGTTGGGGTGGGTGGTAGGCATTCAGAGTGCAGGGCTTTGACTGGACTAGCATACGATTAGGTTTAGATAACAAAAGCTCCTTGCTTAAGGTTTAGTTATGGCAGTGGTTCTCAAACTTTTTCTGTCAGGCCCCCCCTTTGGAAAAAAAAAAAAGTCGGGCCCCCCCAACACAAGTCAGGCTCAGTGGCGGCGCCAGAGATTTATTTTGGGGGTGCTGTGGGGTAGCTTGACATTTCATAGAGGGTGCTCAAACATTTAGGGNAAGTGTTCATGCAGTCCATCGACGTTAATACGCGAAACATGTGTTACACTGACATTGCGTAAAGTCTAAATAACGGCGCCTACGCATGCGTACACGCAATGTGAATACACGTGGAGACGACATATTTGAGTGGAAGTACCAATAATAAAGGTCATCTTGTGAATGCCACTACCAGTTAGGCTCACTGTGACACCCCACTCTTATGGTGTATGGGCTGTAGTAAAGTGTGGAAGCACACTAACTCCGTCTTTAGTTAGTGCACTGTGAGAGACCCGAGAAAACTGACCGTGTTGCCCTGGTCGGAACGTCCTGACAGTCGGGAAGAACCGGGGGACCAACTCTACTTGTACTACAGTACAAAGATTCCGAACACTACTTGTGTATACAACGGTGGAGTCAACTCAACCACACACTATTGCAATAAGGTACCTAGTGGAGTAGTAGTCCCCAAGAGTTTAACTACGTCACTGATCACAAGATACCATCCACCATAGGCTATGACACTTTCATGGCGCTATGGGACGCATTTTGCCATGCTAAGGAGGACAAGTAAATCATAGAACATAATATCCTAATACAAGACATATATAGAGAAGACACACTCTTATCAAGACAAAGAGACAAAATTATATACACACACACACAAGAACGCGAGAGAAGAGACGAAGGTGAGGACATAGACGTCGGCGGACGTCAGGCGGGGAGAGTTCGTGACAAGATTAAGGGAAGGGAGAGGAGCACGTGCAGCTCGGTGCGCGGATCGACGGTCCGTACACTCTTTCTTTGATTTGCTCTCGTACCCAGACGAAATCACCCTCATACAGTTGAAACAGCAGACGCAGGAGCCGAATCAACTGTTTTTTCTGCGGTCTCGCTTAAACCTTCGAGTAAACTCGAATATAAGAGACTGTCACTCCGTTGATACCCACCCTGTGGGCGCAGGGTGGGTGAAGACAAGGCGGTTAGATCACCGGACGACAGAGTCGGTTTCCGTGTGCACAGACTGTTGTTAACGTCGGTCTGTATAGCAGCACTGCGCTAAAACAGCTGATCACAACGTTCACACGCTCTGTGGTCCCCCCCCCCCCCGTTGACATTCACACACTAGCAACCCCCCCCCCACGTTGACATTCGCGATACAGAGGGCTTCATACTCCATGTGACGACTTCGTCACTGTGGACTGACGGCTTTGGGCCGGGTGATATTGCACTTTATTAGCGTGATTGCACATTACAGTTAACATTGCGTATTTGCACATAATTTATACTAATTATTGAAGTAGTATTTTTTTTAACTGATTAAACTGTATTTATTGAAATGTCGTCTGGATGCTGGGATAAGGATGACAGCGGTTGAGTGTAATCAGGGTGCAAATAATATGTTGAATGTCTGTGGCTGATGATTGTGTGCACCTAGGCCCCTGGGTTGTCTCCTCCCCCCTCACCTGTGTTTAATTGCTCCCCCCTTACCTGTGTCTAATTAGTCTGTATATTTAAGTGCTGTTTCTTGTAGTGCTGGGAGAGTGAGTGTGTGTGAGATCCTTGTGGCTACAGGATGTGAGAAAGGAAAACAGCACGATTGAAGCTGTGAACTTGGTGCACATCATTGAATAAATGCCCACGTCGGGTTACATTTTTGGACGTTCTGTCTCTGCCTCCTTGCTTGGTCTGGGCCGCTCAACGCTCAGTCTCACACTCCACTAGCAGAAGGTGATGAGAGGCGCACTTGCTCTTTTCATGTTTTTCTTTCTGACTCAGACAAGGTAAAACCTTGGGTCTTCAGAACCTAGTAGAATACAAATCAAATATCCATAGGCATTTAAAGAAGATTTCTGTGAAAAAGAACCACCTGACCTTTTTCTATTCCTACCTTCTTTTTCTTCTTCTTCTTTTTCTTGTCCTTGGCAGCCTGGGCAGCTTTGTGTTCGTACACCAGGGTGGTGAGGTTAGCCACGTATTCATCCGTCTGCTGCAGCAAGTAGGCCAGACGCTTGTCTTTCTTTTGGTCAATTAGCTTTCGGTAGCCTTCCTCATCTTCTGCCTGAGTGGGGGACAGGATGTTCATTATTGTGCTGTGTTATGGACAAGTTCCTTACATCAATCTAACAAAAGCTCAAATCCATATAAAACCCACATATTTGTTCTAGTTGATCATAAAGTAGTTCTTATATTTTGATGAATTCCTCAATAGTGATATAAACACATTTTGGATTGGAAAAATATTCAAAGTTTCATTGAAAAAGTAATATGATAGATAAAGGCGCTCTATAATGCTTTTGGGGGGTTTGCAGTGACAAATAGCTTTGGTTTTATATATGAGTTGATTCAATTTATTAATTTTTAAGTTAAGATTTACAAGAAATGTTTTAACTGTGTGGTAGAAAGCTAGGGTAAGAAGTGCTTTGAAACTAATGTATTTATTTAATCCTTGTCCAAGTTGTCCCTCTGTGTGTCTTTCATCTCCAAAACTCTTAGGGATATAAAGTATTTACTTCTTAAAGGTGTGATATAATATATATTTGGACTTTCAGGTCCTTACCATGAGCCTCCTCATCCTCTCCTTCTCGATTCTCTCAGTCTCCTTCTTCTGCTCCCTCTCTGTGTTGGTGTGCCAGGTGGCGATGGATCTGGTGAGCTTCTGCATTTTTCCAGAAATCGAGCGGTGATACTCTTTGAAGTCCTTTGCATGCTGAAGGATGCTGTTGAGATATTCCTGAAAAGCAAGTAACAAAGTGTTAGAAGGACTTTCACAACATTGCATACTAGTGAAATAATGAAGCATTGTGATGCCAGACTCCACTTTCTCTGTCATCACGCAGGTTTAGTTGTAACTGTCGATGTTGACTTTTAAGTAACAATCTTTCTGATAGCTGTCGTGTTTCTCTTCTTTATCTTTAAACATCAGCTCTAATAATAGCATTTTCAATCAAAATCTTAGTTATGATGATACCTCTTGTTTCGAGGGCATTCACACCAGACTACACAGGACAATTTTTGTTTTTTGGAACCACTTCTGCTCCTCTCTGAACATGTTTACGAACACTGTGGATCACCTGGTGTTTCTGTCTGCGCTTCTTCTCCTGCTCCAGCTTCTGCTGCTTCTCCAGCTTCTCCGTCATGCGCGCCTCCCTCAGCGTCTGCCTCTTGCTGCGTCTGTAAGCCTTTGAGTTGAGGGCCGTCTCCAGGGTGGTGTCTCGCCTCATGCACGCCACCACGTCCTGTCTCAGCTGGAGATAGGCATAGATTGGATGTATCAATAATGTCAGAACTGTACATGTGAGCAGTAAACTTATATCGCAGGCAGAATTGATATAAATCGAATCCATCGGAAGCTTATGAGACATCATTACACGTGTAATAGCCTGAGATATTCAATTAAGTTAGTAAGTTATTTTCCTTAAAAAAGGTAAAGATTAAGAAGTGTCGTGTGGCAGAGAGCAAAACGAGAAACACTCAATTAAATACGGTTTCCTTTTCTACAGAGAATCTCCCAGGACATCTTCCTTGATTGTGCAGCTGGTATCACAGACAGGAAACACGCCATACTTGAATCCATTTCTTTACCTTTACCTAGGTAATCTAGGAGTTCATTCTAAACTAAAGAAAAAAAGCCACATGTTTAAATAATTTCCAAGGACAAAATTCTAATAATTTGTGTTTTCAATGACTGGAAAATGGTAAACCATTGTTATTTAGGATTTATGGCAACCCTGTAACTAACTATTTTATATTACGTGCATTGAGTTATTCTGTAAAACAATAACACACAGCTGTAACTGCAGGGACTCATAGCAACTACGGCTAAGTAAATGAAGGTGTATAAACAACTAAACTGTCTAGATATCACTACAATACAAATAAAATTGCATAATTGTGTTCATTACAATATTATACAGGAAAAACGAATTTGAACTATCTCTTTTACCCTTTTGTATCATAAGAAAATAAAATGTAATTTAAAAGTCAACTCAGACAACTAACGCCTACTGTTTAGATTTAATGTAAGGAATCAATTGGGAGCCAAGCAATGTGTCCTGACAGGGTAAATGTTTGACTCCATCAACTGTGAATTATACATCAACTGAGTAGATGAATATTCTGTGCGGTCATGTTGAACATGAGTGGAGCCATTGCTGTGTACCTGCCGCTGGAAGTTGAGCAGACGCAGGGCCTTGAGCTCCACTGTGGCTTTATTCCTCAGGTCGGGGGCGAGAGAGCCGGGCAAACTTTCCAGCTCCTGGATTCGATGAGCAATCCGAGCCTGCAATCTGGGGAGCATTAAGACGATGGTAAATCAAACAGTAACAACCACCCTGGAGAGAAACTCACTTTACTTAAACAACCTCAGTCACGTAAATGATCTTTTCATCAACCAGTGGATCTCTGAAGAATAAACTAAACAAAGAAAAAAAAAAAACATTGAACCTGTACTGAAATAAACAACTGGCTTCAGGTATATCATGGAATGGATTTTTAAAGAATGTCTGTTTGTCTACAAGTCCCTAAATGTTATGGACCCTAAATATATTTCTGTACTGCTCACTGATCAGATCCCTCATCGTAAGTGTCTCCCGAATAAACCTAGAATTAAAAACGTAACCAAAGGTGCATAAATTAGGAATAGGACAGGTTATAAAGAACATTATTTAAAATTAAATTAGATATATTTGTATCCATCCCAAATTGGGCATTTGTGTTGTCTCGGCAGCATGTTAACAGGCATTCGCATGAGTAAAACATAAAATAAAATAATATTCAAATAAAAATAAAATACAAAATAAACAAACATTTCAACAGTAACAAAATATCTATTTACGAGCAAGTATGTCAATATATAATAAACAATACAAAATATACATATCAAATATTTATGTATTTGGGTTTGAGCGTTGGGTGGTTGGCGGAATTAATTTATAAAAATACTCCAAAAGTAATTTATATGGAGTATTGCATATTGTAGTTATGTGTTTTTTATCTCCTGTTTTACTGTAAAGAACATTGAGTTTATTGTGTATGAAATGTGTTATACAAATGAAATCGACTTGTTATAATAAATGCACACTTGGGATCAAACTGAACTGTTCTCCACCTCCTGAGTCTGGATGGCAGAAGCTCCTCCTCCCTCTGAGACACCACAATAATGCTAATGCATGTTTTCAAGCTGTCACACAGAGTTGACCTAGATAGGGATGACTAAAGTCGTTGTGTACTGAATTAATTGAGCCCAAACTTTTTATCTACAAAGTGATAACGATTTGAAGTGAACAGCAAAAGTATGGAAAAGTTTACCAAAAAAAAGTGTCAGTGAAAATATCAAGGCTGCTATTATTGATTTTTTTAAACTTTTTAAATAGGACAGTATATTGGCAGACTGAAAAGAATGCCAGAGAAAGAGGTATGATATGCAACGAGGTAAAATAAAATGTTAGATAAAGTTCATCACCATTAGCATCCCAATAACAGTCCAAAACCAAGAGATACTCAATTTACAATAATGTAAATAATAAAAAATGATCAAATCCTCCCATTTGAGAAATTAGAATGTCTTGCATTTTAGGTATATATATATATTTATAAAACGGACAAGTCAAATCAAGCAATCTGATTGGTTCTTAGCCGTGATATACTGAGCGTATACCACGGGTAGAATTGTAAGTTACTTTTCACAACAAGTCAGTATCCCTCCGCGTCTGAGAAAAACAGTATACCGTTGGGCTGAAAAGCAAACTGCCTGCAGTNCATAGAGGGTGCTCAAACATTTAGGGTTTCCCATTAATGTACCGGTCGCTACAGTGGAACTTTCTACTGCAACACTCCCCACGCAAATACACAGTGTACCTTACAATGAAGGCTCGATAATCAACTCACGGCATATAGGTGTAAGCAGGGGTCAAGTGC
>NW_011333040.1:22691015-22697807 GCF_000735185.1 Notothenia coriiceps | reverse complement strand
AATGAAAGCTTTAGCGCAAGTTCAATAAGGAAGACCCTAACAATGAGTCACTTACACGTCACTCTGTTGCTCTCTCCCCCCTCATTAAACATGTGGGCTTCACCCCTCAGCAGCCAATTGCTGCACACGTTAAAATCCTTAAAATGCCTGCTCTTCCTTCCTGTCAGTTGTCATTTCAGGTGACCACACGCAACCCTCCTCCACCCCTCTCGCCTCCCGTCTCCTCCAGGACAAAGCTAAACCTTCCTATGTAGAAAATAAACGTATTTAACATTCGTTCATAAGAAACGTAACGTGGGAGACAATGTTTCTAGAAGATATGTAGAAAATAAACGTATTTGAGATACGTTCATAACGAACGTAACATGGGAGAAAATATGTTTCTAGTTAAACGTAATTGAGAATGCAGTTTAGTTCTGTGGGAACGTAATTTTTAGGAGACAGGTTGCTCGGCATCAGGAGGTAAACTTGCACCTGTCCAGATAGAGCTCCGGTTCCCAAGCCAATGTCCCATGTACTGAGATATTGATTTTTGCACATTAAAATATTCAAACATTTTTAAATAAAGCAAAGGTTAATGTAGAACATGAGCCAATTATTTGGGAAAGCGGTAATAAATACAATGTAAGCATATCTTTTATATCAAATGCATATAAGACAGCGAATGAAAAACAAGAGTCTAGGGTGAAAATGTAACCAACGGGGCACAATTAGGAGAATATAACTCAGGGGAAATTATCCATACAACAGCATCGTTTTGTGCATTCATTTTTGTAGGATTCCAATAATGTCACATTTATCAGAATAATGGTTTCACCTGTGGCTTCTCCTGTGTTTTCCCTGGTAAAAAAACATTTGCTCATTCTGGTGCGTCTATCCCACCTCCACCTGTGTCCAATATGATCATTAGGTGCCCGTAACGGCCTTCAAAATAAAAGCATACAGAATAACTTTTACTAACAAAAGAAATCACAATAAATAAAGATTAATTTAATATAAACAAAAACAGCTAGAAAATCAATGTCTAATAAAAATATAGCTCCAACAATGAGTAAAATCTATCGAGTGTCGAGAACCTCATCTGGCATGAAATGTAGTTCATATTCTCCCTGCTCCCAACACCTGAATTCTTTGGAACTCAAAAAAAGGTTGAAATCCACTGAAGCTATTTTATGCAGCAAGGAAGCCTTGGCATAGTTCACACGTACATCCGTCTCCTAGGACGGCAAAATTAACCTCCGAACACACCGGACCTTTTCCCGGGAGTCAGGGGGCTAATAATGATGACAGACTCTGGGCTCTCTTTGTCCTCTGGGAGGGAAAATTTGAAGGAAAGTGAGGTGTACTCACATCAAACATGGCTGATATATGAAAAAGATGAGGTGGGGTGTTCGAATGGCAAGTACAGAGGCGATGAGGGTGGTATAGAGGTGAAAAAGCACATTGTCAGATACTATCACTCTCCCCAAAGGAACCACATCAAGCCCCTCAGCACCTGCCTGAGCGCTGACTGTGACATTTATCCATGCTGCTATGACTAAAGCGCGACCAGACAACCCTGTCTGAAAACCAAACATCTGACTGGTCCATCTTGGCGGCTGCGCTGAAATGAAGCTGTCATTTCCGCCGCCGCTCTTTCACTGTGTGTCACCCTGTGGGAGAGATTGATGCTCAACCTTTTCTCCTCTCCTATTCAGCTCCTTTGGTGGGATTAGGCGATTTGAAACGTTGATGGAGTTCAGACAGCTACAAATGAGCACGCAGATACATCTTCATTATGCCAGGGAGTGCTCCTAAAACATTATCATTAGTCTTCAAACCTCAAAAGCTGGCCTTCCAAGTATAGGCTGTCATTTTAAAAGCAGCCCCATGTGTCTGGCTCCTGTCTGCTGCCATTCAGCCATATGGATCTGAGATGGGTGATGAAGTTTTACAATATGTCTTAACAAGTTTCATCAGTAGATTTTTGCATAAATGGGGTGGCATGTTCAATAAACTCAAGACAGAAGGAGTGCAGCGAGGCCATACACATCAAAATGTGTTCCTACAGGGAAGGAATGTACTGTCCCTCCTAAAATACAAACATTTAAAAGGCTGTATTATGATCATGATGCTTTAAACAACCACATCTGCCTCTCTCATTAAACCTGTAATCCAGGGCCGGCCCTGACCAATTTGCTGCCCTAGGCAAGATTTTAGCTGGCACCCCCCCCCAAATGCAGACACTCAGTATGACTCGCACATGCACGGTTGTGGCATGAGAAAACGGAAAGATATGGACACAAGATTTGTGCAACTCTATTTAGTATCCTATCCATTTGAACATGATTTAAGTGAGGGGGGACCTCACCTCCTCTAGGGGGGTCCGGGGGCATGCACCCCCGGGAAGACGATTTATTTCTAAATATTGAAGTTAAAAGCATCAATCTGGTGCACCTTGAGAGCAAAATGAAGAGATCTATGGATACATCTCTCAACACCCATATGAAACAGAACTGTAAACAGATTTACTTTTTCTTTATGGATATTTTACAAATCACCCTTTTAAACTTTATTCTTTTTTTACTGTCATATAGTATTTCATACCTGTTTTTCATTTATTCTCTTATTTTTTTATAACTATAGCCTAATGATCGTATAAACGTGTGCCTCGGAAATAATTGTTTACATCAAAACGTTTGAGACTCACTGATATAACTTAGACTATAGTTAACTATCTAAACACTCAGAGAGTCCTTTAGCTCACTGAGCCTCTCAGTCTGACAGGAGAGTTCTCCCTCCAATTTGTTGTTGAAGAAACTCCTTATATCCGTTAGCGTAGCTCGCTAGCACCAGAAGCTAACAACACTGATCTCCGGTACATGTGCTCTCTCTCTCTCTCACGCACGCACACAAAATGGCTCGTTCCACGCACGCACGCACGCACGCACGCACGCACGCACGCACGCACGCACACACACACACACACACACACACACACACACACACACACACACACACACACACACACACACACACAGGGGATTTGAGGGATTGAATAAGGAAACATTTGTAAATGAGAATCACCAACTGACTTGTATAAACCCAGAGACCTTTAGAGACTGGTTTGGAATAGAATAATGTTGGATTGTGAAACTACTCCGAATTCAAACCCATGACTAATCAGGACGAGTGTTGGAGGATCTTCCCTCTCTCCTCTTTACCTCCCCCTACTTATCCTGCTCATTTCCATATCCCATGTCGATGCAGACAAGCGAGCAACTTTCTTGTTGAACTCAGTGTGTATTCATATTCAAACTTACCTACTGTACTTAGACAGTCCCCTAACTAACCTCTCTGCACTGGTTCAACTCCACATTTACAGGCCTCCCTCCTTTCACTGGAACAGGCAGAGATTCTCAGCAGGAAATCAGCATTTCTCGTGTGTGAACGGAGCCATTCCACACGCTCAGCTTTCCAATTATAGTACATCCCGCTTAACTGATGCTTATTAATTCCTTCAAACTCATTACGGCAAGCAAAATAGGGCTCACCCATGAGATGAATACTAATGAAAGGGAAAACTTCTCGTCGGTGCTGCTGCTTTCTTTTTGTTTAGATGTCTGCTTTAGGCTCCGGCACACAGACAAAATAAATGGCCGTGGAAAAAAAGAGCATTTCTTAAGCGTCCACCGGATAAATCACTGTAAGGGAGCATTGATCAGAATCAGCCTGTCCTGTGGTAATCGCTTGTGACAGGAAGGACCTGCAGTACTTGTGCCATGGTGTGTATGGATTACGTCTAGACTTCAAGAAGGTCCTACAGTGCTTGTAGTTGGAGTAAATAAAGCTCTCTGACTGACACTGAGCCAGCACAGGGCCAACCAAAACAAAACACTTCAATCTCTACTGCGTCTCCCCAAGGGTCTGATTGATTGATTCACCGGCCAATCAGAGTACATTGATCTCAGATCCCGACCCCCCCCACCCAAAACTCCCCAGGCCTCCGCTCCGTCCATTCATCTGTTGGCTGTCAGAAGTATTCACTGGGGTGCTGCACTGTAGTTGTGGAGACCCGCGCTTTAAAACACACATCTGCAGCTCTCAGAAGAAAACGCTTTGCAGCCCCTCTAACTGTATTGATCCCTCACTGGGTCCGGCTGCTGATGCATCATGGGTCGCTCATATACAGGGGTATTCAAAGTTTGCATCGTTGCTATGATGCTCACTGCAATATACAGTTTAGCATCAAACTTCATTCAGTCAATTGCTGTCTGATAAAACAAGAAATCATTTTTTTCCAAAGAGTCATTGAGTCGAACCCTCCCTGTTAGAACTAATACTGTCCTGAACGGTTCGGAACAATAGGAACCCACGACTGAGGAACAGCTTCTCTCCTAGAGCTGTGGTCTCCATCACACCCCTCCCTGCCCAACCACAGAACCCATTTTAATAACTGTGAACACACACACCAAGGTTTATGACACACACACCCGTCTCAAATGTATCAAACACCTATTTATAAACACCCAAACTAAATCTGTAGTGTTGTATCTTTACCTGTACATTTTAGTAAATTGAATCTAAATATAGTGCCTCCTATTTTTTGTATTCTCTTTGCTGCTGTTACTGTTTTTATCAGTGCTTTTATTTATTTGTTTCTAATGGCCTGCAAAATGTAATCTTACACAAGTAAAATGACAGCAAATGTATTTTGATTCAGAGCATCAGGTGTCGTGGTATCATTTCTGACTTTCAAAGTCCAACCAATCCAGGGTCCGAAGCACCAAACTGGACCTGCATTGGGTGCTTGTCTGTTAGAAACAGTTTTATCGAAATATAATGTATAATACTAGAAATATTGAAAATGGGAATAGGTCTGTGTGTCACCACACAACCTGTAAACATAACTCCAGATTGGTTATCCTTTGAAAGATGCACCATTTAGAAAAGTGGTCATAAATGCTCATCAGTGAATCAATAAGAGAGTGTTGCATCTTCCCGCGGGAACGATCTTTGAGTGGAAAAATGTGCAGGTAGACTGGGTGTAGATATACCAACAAAAAAAATCTAACAAAGAAATGTAAACTTGAATAATTATCCTTAGTATTTGTTGTATCGATATAATGTTTATTCATAGTGTGCTAATAGCTGTAGCAATGTCGTAACCAATGACAAGCATTACTCCCAGTAGTCATTTTGGGGAATCAGGTTTCTCACAAGGACTAGAACCGGATCAGTGGAGGATTAATATCCTTTTCATGAATATGCAGTAAAGAGACTAGTCTGTGTTGCTGTACAGGAAGTACTTGGAGTTATTGGCTTGACTTTTTCCTTTGCACTATCGACAAACCCCTTTTTATCACACAATGCTACCTTGCTAAGTCACTAACCAGTTGTGTCTCTTTCTTTGACAGGGGGGATATTCGAGTCCATTGAAAGCGGCCCATCCGGTGCTGAGGAACTAGCCTTTAAATTTGCTTTAAACACAATCAACAGGAACAGAACCCTACTGCCAAACACCACGCTCACCTACGACATCCAAAGGATAAACATCTATGACAGCTTCGAAGCCTCCAGGAAAGGTATTTGTGATTGGAAGATTTGTGTGTGTGTTCCTGTGTGTTTGTGCGAACATATGCTATGCTAGCTGCTTTGCATTGTAAATGTATTCCCTGTTGCAGACTTGTGAGCTGCTGTGGCTAAGATTGTGACAATTAAAATCAGGCGAGGGAGAAATGGCTGAGCACTTCAATGTAAACAGAGAGAATTGATTGGTTCCAAGTAATGACTCAGCGGCAGTAATTCAAAGACCAGTTTGGTCCCCAGAGACAGCCAATAAAGTGCTATAATCTATCAGTTTTGTGTGTGCATCAGTCTGACATTTCAAGTCTCTTATCAATTACGGGCCATTATATCCTGTCTCAGTGATTTATCTGACTGCCTCGTATCAAACAAGGTGATTAAAGTGCACAGTGTAGCTATTACAAAGATATGCGGTTGTTTTGTATTTCCTCCAAATACAATTTAAAGAAAGCTAATTCAAAGTGGTCTCAGCCTTAGCGCCAGTTTAGGCTTTGTGTTTTGGACACTTGTGTTGTGGATATATTTACAAAATACATCAACATTAAAAAATGAAATGTAGCCCACTACCATCAGTGAGGTTGGACACGTGTGATTATGTTTGCACATATTTGTGCAATGTTTTTTAATGTTTCATATAAAATGTACACTTTTGAGATAAAAAAATGTTGTCTCAATGTGACCGTGATAAAACAGGAAAGCGGGTTGTTTTATGTTTAACATCGTCAACAAATCTCATGACAAAATCAAATCCATGTATACTTTGTAACGTCTGTGGATTTCAACCCCAATGCCACCGGTTGCCACTGAAGATGTACATCTTTCATTTGGCTCACACATTTAGAGTTCCATTCTTGCCTTGACTATAGTCTTTCAAAAAGAATGATCAAACAGGAGGAAATAATGCACTTTTGAGGGACTATTTTCATGAGGGAATAATCCATATTTAGTGTACTCATGCCACAGGTAACATTAAAATGTGTTGTTGTTAGGTTTCAGTAATTAAATTATCGGTGGGTTTTGACCAACGCAACACACACTCAATGCATTTACTGCCAAAAATAGTCAGGGAGCAGACCTGAACCCTGCTGAGCTGCTTTCTGCTGACGGCTCTCTTGTCCCCTGCAGCTTTGACTTTTTGACGAGTGAGCAGGTCAGGCCTCATTTTGTGTCGCGTATATGCACTAAGCTGGACTGGCTTCAGTTAAATTAGGATGAGAAATAGACAAA
>NW_011333040.1:22683382-22690985 GCF_000735185.1 Notothenia coriiceps | reverse complement strand
TCAGAAATGAGGGTCCTCAATCCATGTCCAGGGTGTAGTGGTGGTCTAATGGATAGTGGAGGTGGGCTTGAAGATTGGAAGATCACCTCTAGGTGCCCTTGAGTAAGGCTGTTAGTTACTCTAGGGAGAATGCCCTGTAATTGGTCATTGTAAGTCGCTTTGGATAAAAGCGTCAGCTAAATAAAATTTAATAATAATGTCCATCATGATTTGTAGTAGTATACATTTATTGTTGATTTGGATCCGTACATGAGATTTGTTGACAATAAGAACAACCTAACCTAACATACCTACAGACTTTAAATAAAGCTTTTAACATACAGTGCATCCTTAATGCTGGATTGTTGCATATGGACATCATCCTGCAGCCTTGTTTACATCACAGAAAGACTCTATACTGTGGTGGTGATCTTGGCACAGGTCATCATGAACATGCTGCATCACAGCAGGACACAGCTAACAGGTCAAATGCCCTCCCCCCCCTTCTCTAGCCTGTGACCAGCTCTCTCTGGGGGTGGCGGCCATCTTCGGGCCCTCTCACAGCTCCTCAGCCAACGCGGTCCAGTCCATTTGCAACGCCCTGGGGGTGCCACACATCCAGACCAAGTGGAAGCACCAAGTGTCGGACAACAGAGATTCGTTCTACGTCAGCCTCTTCCCAGACTTCTCCTCCCTCAGCCGGGCCATCCTGGACCTGGTCCACTTCTTCAAGTGGAAGACGGTCACTGTGGTTTATGATGACAGCACTGGTAAGAGCACATCACTTCCTACTGGTTCATTTAATCTGTTCACTTCTGACTGGTGCAGCAGAGACCAGGATGTTGTTAATTTATTCAATCCAGCACTATTTAATATTACAAAATGTGGATATTTTTTCTCAATTTATTCAAACTTCTACGTCTGTGGACTTCAGTTTGAACACATCAAACTGTATCCTTTTTTTTTAAAAACTGTTGATATAATAGTTCAATACAATTTCAATTTGTTCTTGTAACGACCTGAGCCAAATATTTTCAAGCCAACATTTTCACCAAACTGACTCATGACATATGCATTGCATGTAACTGTAAATAGAGAAAATACAAGTTACAGAATTATAGAAATAAACATATTTTCAGAAACTGAAACTAGATAATGTAGATAACTTTGTGTTTGATAAAAATCATTTTACACAAAAGAAAAAAAATAAATCCATCGATGAATATATTATAAACCCATCTCATCATGCTTAGCGAAAAGTAAATCCTTAATAATCTTGATTTGTATCCCATATTTGAAAGGATTAGGTGTGTGTGTCCACAACCAATAATGCAACTATTTAAAGGAAATGAAGAAACCCATGACATTGTGGCTGTGATGAAGGTCATGTGAATGACATTTGTCCACATATTGCCTTTTTATTGTGAAATAACTGCAGTATCACGTTTGCTGAATTGGAGGGCAATCCACTCATCAGTTGTTAAGACATCTGATTTAAAATCTTGAATGTCAACATCAGCTAGGTTCATGAGGAAAGTCCAGGATCCCCAAAGTCAGGCTCTCCCTCTGGGAACAGTGAATGTCCAAACTGCTGTGCAAATGCTGTGCCTATTCATCCGTCCGTCTTGACCAATAGTGTGTGTGTCTTTCTCTGCCCTGCAGGTCTTGTACGAGCTTTAGGGAGGAATTGATTGTTGCTGACCCCCGCACCTCTGTTAATTAAGGTTTAAAGTTGACATAGCTGGTTCACTATGGGGTTAATAGTGGCTTGATTTTCTGTCTGGGTGATAGGAAATGAGATCCTTGCTCGAGCTGCAAACAGCTTTACCTTCTCATTGTCGCCATTTACACAGATGACCTGATAGCGAGGACAGATAGCATTGATGTCGCAGCGTCTGATCTGAATGGAGTTCTTGAAGAGGTTCAGCCAGGATTCTATTTCATTTGAATCTTTTATTCTCTTGTTTCAGCAGAAGAGGCCCATTACCTGATGTACTGAGCAAAGTCAATGCAGCAGAACATTTGTGTTATCATACCATTCTCATGTGTTCTCCCCTGACCCCCCACCCGTTGTTTTAAATCGTGTCTGCTTTTCGGGGAATGGGATATAAAGGAGGTAGGAAACAACCTCTCTCTTTGTGCTGTTTCTCCACCAAGCGGGAAGCAAACAAGCAAATCAATAACCATAATGGGACTCCTTTAACGGCTCAACTTTATAATGGCAAAACTGAGATGGCAGCAGCATGTGTTATAGCTCTACCAGCCAGCCATAACATCCATACAACTACCTGCAACACTGCTGCCGCTGATACACAGTTTGATTAGGCCATCAGGGAGAACAGGCCACCATACAATAAACACTGGCAGGGAAACAACTGTTTTTTTATGATGTTCACAGTATGGCGTCCATACATACCCTCTATCTCTTAGTGACCATACAATCTAGTGGAGGAACGCAGCTTCTCAAGAGAACGTCTACAGACACACCTCTGCCCAATTTGAATAAAACTGATAAAGTAATAGAAAATATATTTAACCTCACAACTGAATAAATTAAGAAGGACATTCCGGTTAATCCCCGAAATGTTTGGTGGTCAGGATTCTGTGCAGGAAAATGATACAGTAAATAGTCAAAACAAAAACAGTTAAATACATTGAATGCTGTGTTTTCAACTGTGTCAGTGACTGATCCCAGTCCCTGTAGTAAACATATTGCACATTCTTGGACAAGACACTTAACCTCCAGTTGCTCCCGAGGGCATGGCCAATGGTGTATGAATGTTCGGTTGAACGAGTGGCAATGTTTTTGCAGGAATCAGGTGTGAATGGGTTAATGATGACTTGTTATGTGAACAAACATTGTTTTTCTTGGTTTGGACCCTTAGTGCTTTATCCAGTGTTATACAACTCCTCTAAGAGCTATATAAATACAGTCCATTTAGCATTCCCTGCATTGGTGATCCAAGAAAAACAAACAATATTTGTTCACATACTTTTGTCTATATAGTGTATGTTTCCCCTCATTAAAGGTTATATTTAAAAGGTCTGGTCTTAAAGATTACCATTATAGTTTGACTTAATAGTTTCTGTTATGACTCCTTTGGTTCCTTCTTCTTCTTGTTTGTTTAAGTTGAAAGACAGAAAACGAACGTGGTAAAATGTTGCTATTTCTAAAGCCTTCCTTGTAGTTTAACTGGTTTGCTCGTCGATGATTCAAATTCAACCTGAAACTCTTTTTACTTTTCTTGTATTATGCATAATATGTCTTTTATAACATATACTGTATGTTGAAAAGTAATAAATTAAGGGCCGATACAATCATCTTTTGGCGCCCATGTGAAATATGTTTGATTGATGTCCACACAAAGGGTTCGTACTTTCCACAATTTTCCAGAAAATATATTTAACACGAGACATTGAGGGGATGCAGTAGTGCAGTACAGTGCATGAATACAAAAGGAAAATCCCTAAAGATTAGATTTGAATATCTTTGAAAGAGATTTTTTTGTCATTTTGCATATTCCCGAGATACTTTGTACATGTTCATATAAGAACATTTTAATAAAACTTTTTTTACTTCTTAAGAAATACTAGTCTTTGTATTATGTGACAAGTAAAGCTTCTATTAACGGGACAACATATGACCTGCATTAACAATTATCTTTTACTTTTAATAACTGTAACTTCCAGGTTATCATTGACTGTGGGGCACACATTGAATAGTGTCACACTAACATTATTTTGGAAAGCAAAAACAATCCATGTTATATTAATTAATTTACCTCAGAAAATAGTTAATTTCATCAAATATTTCCACAACTAATTTGCATATTCATAGATATTGTGTTATTATCAATTACCATCAAAGGTATCTTTGGTTCTATGGTTAGATCCTGGTAATGGTCAATATGTTATTCTTCTGTCCACCAACATCTATGCAAGTTATGAACATTTATTTTCTCTATTCTATGAAACACATTGAAGCCTAATAAGGGTCATACTTGTGTGTCAAGGATAGAATGGATGGAAGGCAGTTGGCCCCAAACAGAGTATAAAAAAGGATGAATAAAAAAGGGCGAGCTTTAATCAAAAGCTGGACAAAACAGGTAAACACCAAACTGAGGGAGCAGGTAAGTTAGCAAAAAACAAAGGAACAGCAGCAAAAACTGAACAAGGATCAAATTGGGCAGCAAATAAGCCGAGACAGAGAAGGAAATATTGACGGCAGAACCACAACAGGGACCGGTGCAGGAAACATTGCCAACAAACTGAGAGAGAGCACAGTAAGACAGGCACACATTCAGACATTATATCAGACACACACACAGCTGGAGAGGGCAGGAGAAACACAGGGACAGCAGCGTGATGACAAACAGGATAGAATCAGGGCGGGGCAGACGATCACAGAAAGGCAGGAAAACAAATACAGGAAGTGAAACCAGATCTAATTGAGTCATCTGCAATATTCATTTGAATAGAATTGGGAATTGTTGAAATCAAAGAGTTACAACATTTGAAAATACTGAAGTTCATTGGTGGTTATTTGTAAGTTACTACTAAAATGATGGTGGAATGTAAGTAGCCGGCATTTACTCAAGCACAAGTAAAATGTTGCACACACCTTTACTCTACTTGAACATTACAAGCATAAAGGTGAACTACAGTGGCTACCAGGTTCTGTAAAGATGAGAAAGGCCCGCTCCAGAGCCAATGAAGTTTGTCCGTTCTGAGCTATTGTAGAAACATGGTGGTGCAACAGTCAGATTCTTTTCAACATCACCAGCTCCATATGTAGAAATGAAGGGCTGCTAAAAACTATTCTGATAATCAGGTTATCATAAACTAATGAAAACAAAGTTATGAATATTTAATTCCACTAGGAAACAAGACAGAATACAAACAAACATTTTTTTTATTTATATTTGAAAAAAAAAATTCAACGTTTCAATTTCTGAAATATTTACCTGTCCTGAAAATATATACTTACAGAACTTACAGAATTCAGATTCCATATCCTATCTCTTTCTGGATGGGCTGGTTGAAATAAGGACGACTGCATAATGTAATTCCAGTGGTCGTATGAGAGAGGCAGGTAAATGATTTAGAGCCATGTCTGACAGGAGGAGATAGTATTTAGAGGGGGGGCATGTTTGATCTTTGTAAATCCTGGTGGGGTGTTAATGGAAAATGAAGGCAGTAGGGAAAGTAGTCAGAACAGCAGTGGCAAAGTTTCAGCGGTTACAAGGGGAAGAGCTCTGTTTGAATCCACAAGGTCAAAATCTAGTAAACAGATCATCTTAACACAGCTCAAATGAACAAGACAGTCGAAACAGCATTGATGTTGAAATGATAAAGCCTTACGGTATGTTCACACAGCAGCGTTAAAAAAATCTTCCAATGCTTCTGCCCATTCACTTTGAATGGGGTGACATCACTTTGCCTCACTTTTCGCCAAACTGCATTGTGGGAAGCAAAGCGGAGATTTCCAGGCATCTCAGGATTCAAAAGTTGAGCAATGTTCAACTTTTGAAGCTTCGGTGGAAGCGTCAGCCAATCAAATCATATGCTAGTACAAACTCTAGCCAATCAAACCGCTGCTTGTGTGTCAGGGGTGGGAGATTCATGTGTTTGGTTGTTGGTCGAGCTTCAGACACACCCGCAGGCAAGCTTTTTCCAAAGCCGCTGTGTGGACGCACCGTTAGTCAAATTTGTAGGTATGATGTCATACCTACAAAGGTTTGTTTCCTAAGAAAAAAGATCTGTGGATTGGGCAAGTTTTCTGAATTTATCAGGACAAATGATTAAATTGAAAGATTTTCATTGACTTTTTTTTTCATCGAACCATTATAGAATGAAGTGGATCCAATTTGCGACTGCGAACCATCATTTTACGTTATCGTGAATTGAGCAAGGCCTTTTTTGGATGGGTTTGCATTGTAAAAAAAACAGTGAATTTAAAATGAAATGCAAGATAAAATATGTTGAATAAAATATAGGATTACTGTTTGAGAATAACGTGTACTTAAAGTGTTAAAGAGAGTATATTTATATATATATATGTAGTACTACTGAGAGCCCTGTCAGAGTACTTCACAGTGAGTCCCAGGACCCCTCCAGTAATCTCTTTCAATTTAATGTGTGTGTGTGTGTGTGTGTGTGTGTGTGTGTGTGTGTGTGTGTGTGTGTGTGTCTCCACACCAGCAGTCCCAGTCCCATCACATGCTCCACTAGCACTCAGCCGCCTGTTTAGAGGAGGGCTCACTGACTCTTCACAATTCACCATGCTAATCCCACTGTTGCTGTGCTGGAATAATAATGGCAGTTGCTGTTTTCTGTGTTCTTATGTGTCGGTCTTAGAGAGAGTCCAAAATTGGATGCTGTTGCCAAATAAACCTTTGTTTCTGCTGTTTTATAATCAGAAATGTATTTGCTCACAAATTCAGTGACAAATGAAAAGGGCATTAGGCAAATCAAATCTAAAAACTACCTCGACATCTGACATGAACATGAATAATTCAGTCACAATGAGCAAGCTAATTACATAATATGTCCAAAAGAAACATAGGTAATATCAGCACCTGGGGCCTAAATGTGACAATTGAAGAAAAAAGAAGATTTAAATTGTATTTGAATCATGTTTAATGAGAAAATAATGATTTTCGCCCTGGATTATTTTTAAAGTCTTCTAGAAATGCCTCTTCTATATGCATTCCATCAGATTTTATTTTGTCCAATTTGACCTCAGTGTTTAAAGTCAGCAGTCAGCGGTAACAACAGTAACAACAGTAACAACAGTAGTAATTCAAATTAGTATCACACAGTGGTTGAATTGGAATAAAAAAGGTGCCAGTACTCTAAATCAGCAACTGTTTCAAGTCAATTTATTTATACAGCCCAAAAACAAGAATTTGGCTCAAAGTCATAGTATATCCTATAATGCTGGTGGGTTTGTCTCTTTACTGTATATTTTAGAAAGGCTCACTGTACTTAAACAAAATGACTCACAGTGCATCTGAGGTTAGAGGGGGTGTAGTGGTAAAGTGCTATTTTTGTAAGTGGGGGGAGTGGATCTAACACCCTGTAGGGGGGTCAGGGGGCTTGCTCCCCCGGAAGATTTTTTTTTAAATATTGAAGTTAGATGCATCAATCTGGTGCAATTTGAGAGCAACATGAAGATATATATCTGGATACCTCTCAACATCCATATGAAACAACTGTAAACAGATTAACTTTTTCTTTATGGATATAAAAGAAAGTAAAGCCTGACTCCTACTGGCTGGTTAAATGACTCCTCGTCCCTGAGTACACTCACCATCTTTCAGCAGGAAAGGAGAGAGGGAATCCTTGTCCGGCGACAACCGCTGTCTTTTCGCACTATTATTAAGCCACGCTAACATTTTCGAAATGCTAACGTTATGTGATGTCTTTTCTGCTTTAGTCTATCGCTGTGGCGTCATAGGTACGCTGGGCATGTTTGTTGTCATGCGTCAATCAGGGCCGGACTGGGAAAATAAGTCTTATACGGGAATTATACACCCAGTCAGGCCACTAGCAGTTTTTTGTGCCATTTTGCTGGATTTATTTGTCAATATTTAAAGCGTTGCTGCCCATAGTGATAGCCCTC
>NW_011333040.1:22674502-22683342 GCF_000735185.1 Notothenia coriiceps | reverse complement strand
TGATCAAGGTCCGTAGGGACAATTTCAGCCCCACAACAAATACCCGTGTGTGTAGTAAGTATTTTCGACCAGGAGACTTATTGGTCACAGCTGGAGGACTGACAACAACACAGACAGAGGTGGCGTCGGTTTCTCTGGCCACCACGGTGATTGAGAGACATGAGTTGGGACCGGAGTATTAAAAGGTTGCAAAGGCAGTTTCCGCGTGTTCTCTACGTGCCAGGGCGCACCCTCCCACCGCATAGACCCCCCGGCGTGGCCATTCGTTCACGGCCCTATCGGCTGCCTGAACACAAGAGGAAAATTGTTCAGGCGGAGCTTCAGGCTATGCTAGAGATGGGAGTGATAGAAGAGTCCACCAGTGACTGGTGTTGCCCCGTTGTGCTGGTACGTAAGTCCGACGGGTCAATCCGGTTCTGTGTGGACTACCGCAGGGTGAACGAGGTGTCCAAATTCGATGCTTATCCAATGCCCCGGGTCGACGAACTCCTGGATCGGCTAGGCACTGCTCGCTTTTACACAACGCTGGATTTAACCAAGGGCTATTGGCAGATTCCCCTTTCTCAAGAGTCTAAGGAAAAAACGGCCTTCTCCACTCCGTATGGTTTATACCAATTCATCACACTTCCTTTCTGGTTGTTCGGAGCTCCAGCCACCTTCCAGCGACTCATGGACCGGGTGCTGCGTCCCCACTCTGCATATGCTGCTGCTGACTTGGATGATGTCATCATTCACAGTGAGACATGGGAGCAGCATATGCAGCAGGTGGGGGCAGTGCTCGAGTCCCTGAGGCAGGCGGCACTCAAGGCCAACACGAAGAAGTGTGCGGTTGGACGGAGGGAGGTACGGTATCTGGGGTACCACTTGGGCGGCGGGCAGGTCCGGCCACAGATAGAGAAAACAACCGCCATTTCAGCCTGTCTGGCGCCCAAGACGAAAAAAGAGGTCAGGAGGTTCATGGGGCTGGCCGGCTACTACAGGCGGTTCATCCCGTCCTTTTCGGAGCTGACCAGTCCCCTGACCGACCTGACCCGAAAGGGTGCTTCAGATCCGGTCCAGTGGACGGAGCGGTGTCAGCTGGCGTTTGAGAGGGTTAAAAAAGCCCTCTGTGGTAAACCGCTTCTGTATTCTCCTGACTTCTCTCTCCCTTTTGTGTTGCAGACCGACGCCTCGAACAGTGGGGTGGGGGCCGTTTTGTCCCAGCAAGTAGAGGGGGTCGACCGCCCCGTACTGTACATTAGCCGTAAGCTCGCCCAGATGGAGGTGAACTACAGTACGGTGGAAAAGGAGTGCCTCGCCACACGGTGGGCGGTCGGCGCCGTGCGGTACTACCTCCTGGGGCGCCCTTTCACCCTCTGGTCGGACCATGCCCCGCTCCAGTGGCTCCACCGCATGAAGGATGCCAACGCTCGGATCACTCGGTGGTATCTGGCGTTACAGCCTTTCAACTTCAAGGTGATCCACAGGCCGGGTAACCGGATGGTCGTGGCTGATTTCCTCTCTTGCTCGGCGGAGGGGGGTTGGGGGGGAGAGTCAGCTTGCGGCCGGCGGGATCCCGGCCTGAGTCGGGCGATGGGGGTATGTGGCAGCGGGGTGTGGTTAGGGCGCCGGCTGCTGGAGTGAAGGGAGTGGCTCGGCCGGAGGCCAGACAGCTGATCGGAATCAGTTTCCAGGACACAGTGAGCTACTTTGGGGTGAAGCCAAAGTCCGGAGAGAAAGACGTCGCCCCGAATTTAGTTTTTATGCTTTGGTACGAGTTTTGCAGTAGGCGGGATCCTGGAAGGTCGCCAAAGGACCTGTGAAGGTTCCCACACGGGCAACGTTTGAGACCTGTGTATACTTTGTTTGGAGCTAATAAATGCCTGTGATCAAACAACCTGCTCTTTCCATCCCTATTTTGAACCCTGTGTGAGCGGAGAGGCTCACAGTTGAACAGAGTGAAGAAAAGGAGCTACACCTGTTCTCTTTGCTTGGAATAACTACGAGCTACCTACACCAAGATGTAATGTTTGGGAGCGTCGGCCGAGGGCAGAGAGTCCCACCCCGGACTTGACAGCTGAGTAGAGGTGGAAACACTTGCGCCGCCGGATCATGACTACTCTGCAAATCCAGCGACGGCGGTGATCAAATCAGGTGGCCGACGAGAACGATGCCTTGAAAATCCAGGTTAGGGAGCTCCAACACCAGCTGGAAGTGTTACAACTGAGATCTCGTTTCGGGATACAACGCCTGGCAGGGTCGGACGAGGACATTCGTTTCTACACCAGGTTTGTTTATAAGGTTTGTTTATAAGGCTATCAGGATGTTGTTATGGCCACTAGTTTGATAAATACTTTTCATTTGGGAAAGCTAATTTAAGAAACAAAACTATGTCTAACATGAACATATTACATTCTTAGATTTGCCACATACAAGCATTTCCTCGCCTTTTGGAAATTAGTGGAGCCTGCAGCCAACACCAAGATGGTGCGGATCACCAACGCCAAGGCATCCTCTGCCAGCAGCTCGGATTCCTCTCAACCATTAACAACGGTAAGCAGCATACAAGCATGGATGTATATTAATAATTATGCACGCTGCGCACTATACCACCGTTTAACAAGTGCATCACACACACACACACACACACACACACACACACACACACACACACACACACACACACACACACACACACACACACACACACACACACACACACACACACACACACACACACACACACATTTGTGAAGCTACCGTAACATGTACAGTAGCTTTATGAAGTAATGACAGTATTTGTCATTAATAACTTCAGATAATATGCAATAACAAAAAACTGAAGAAAAATACGTCTTTAAATAATACAAACATACAATACAAAGCCAAATGGCGTGGAACTCCACATTGTAGTACAGTATGTGGATCTGTAAATGCATGTGCTTTACATCAGACCGATGCAGACCCCTTAACTGTGTGAGCATTAAGTTGTCATTTTCACGACAGTGCCAACGTGTTCTCGTGTGTGAGCCTCTGGGCGTGTTGCTCCCACAGCGAGGTGGGGTGAGGAGAATCATATCTGGAGGAGAAGGGATTGAGCCGTCGCCCTGTATCTAAAGTGGATGTGGCATATTGTACTGCCATCATTAAAAGTGAGATAGAGGAAAACACAGGTGGCAGGAGACAATTTAAAATATAATGGAATATAATGAAGTAAGATCCTCTTTCAGTATTACTCAACTTACAGTACGCTCTCAGAGCTACTCGCTGACGGCACTCATTTCTATAGCAGCACATTGTTTATGTCACTCAGAGGATTCCCCCACATGTCATATTGAGTCTGTGAGTGCTATTTTACTGTAAACGTTCTCGGAAAATGACTTAAATGTATCAAAATGATGATATTTTATATAATTAAAGGCTCATTTGAACATGCATTGCACCCTAAGTTTAAAGGGCATTTCTCAAATAAAATGCATATGACAGAGGAAGGAAGTCCACAGCCCTGGACCACAAACATCTGCTGGCACACTTTTACTTCACGCATTAGCAGGTCCGTTTCCTGAGCCATTTAAATAATAACAATCCATCAGGTGAAGGCGCATGTGCTTATGAGGGAATGGTAGATGACCCTCTCATTGGTTTGATTCATTGTATGCCTAAAAAAACCCTGTGATTAGTTAAGAAACTGAAAATGTATCCAACCTTTTCACTAGACAAAGCGCAGTCCGACACGCCCAACTCACTTGCGCTACGCACTTTACACTATGTGCAATAGATCAATTAAAATAGGGTCCAAAAGTATTTTCTCACATTCCCAATTAAATTACTTTCAAATCCTTTTGTGCAGAAAACTTTTGTAAAGACACTGTAGCATGTGGCGAGGGAGATAAGTGCAGTGTAGAGCTAATTGCAAAAAAATAGAGTGGTGGCTCCGGTGGTGGACTCTTTTCAGCTCAGATGATTTAGAGCCAGGAGGACTATGGGTAGCTAATAACAAAGACAGTGTCTACTGTTGTGACTGGCCCACATTCACACGTTTATTTTTAGCGAGGGAACGGCGGCATGCGTTCCTGTACCCTTTGACTGCAGGCCTGCTTTAATTTTTCACCAACATGTTACATGCATTTAATTGAACGTAAATCAGCCAGCCGATGAGGAACGGGTCATATTAACCTTGACACCGGGAGTCTGCCGCTCAGCGACAAATCAGCCATTACTCCCATCATGCAGCGCTGTGGAGAGGCCTTCTTAGCGAATCACTTTAGTGACTATGCGAGCGATCATGATTGAGCAGCCTAGTGAAAGGAACTCTTCTTCCTTGTTGCCCTGCACTCGGAGGGGAGTTGGCGAGGGAACGCTTGAGGGGCCGTTTCCTTACAAGGATATTTATCAGAGGAAGGCCAATCTGTTTTACGCTCAGGAGGCTCCCAGACGGCCTCCTAATAAACGCTTAGAGGGGATGAAATATTCATGTGGAGTTAAATATGGATCCTAGAGCAGTCGCTGCGAATTAAACACCGTCAATACTGATCAACGCTGACACCCCTTTTCACCCACTCCAGTATTTTTCCCCTCTAGATTTCTCATCGCCGCGCCTGTAGATTTTGGAAAAGAATGAAGGAGGATTCAGCCATGCAGAATGGAAGTCTTGGGAGTGAGAGGGAAAGGCAGAAAGCTCTGACATGTGTTTATGATGTGCAGGTGCAGCAGTCAGATGTGTCGGGCTGCTTTTATCGATGTTAACTAACTAACCGTAAGGCAGCGATTGCTACTCCAGCAGTGGAAGCTGTTTTTCTCCTGAGACAGCTCACGCAACATCAAGCGCTCATATGAGATTGGACTGAAGTCACGTATAACACACACACATTGCTGTCTGTATACATGCAAATTAAGGCCCAACTCAACACCAGGCCCTACACCCTCTCACTCTGTGAGGAAGTGACTGCAGTCGTCTCACTCTCAGCTGAATGGAGCTCCCTTCTTTAAGGTGGGGGGTAGAGTTACCGCTCGATTCCACCGGGTCCGTCTGCGTGGCGTTACGGCCGCGTTACGGCTGCGCCGCGGCGTCCACAAGGATCGTGGCCACTCTAGTCTATGGGTGCTATTCCACCAGACGCGCCGCATTACGGCTCAGAAGCGTCCCAGAAGCGTCTCGCTGCTGGGCTCCGCTCGAAATAGGATTCAAGTCTATATTTCGACGCGAGGCGTTGCAGAGGCGGCGGGCAGGAAGTGGACCCGTGACAGCATCCGGCCCATTCCCCAAATAAACTAATTTGCAGACCCTATCCCTCCGTAGTCTTTCAAGTAGGAGGAGAAATGCCAGCGTTCTCCTCCGGTTTACAGGCACTGTGTAAATTATATATATATAGAATAATTATGATGATGAACGCATTTTTTACCACTAATATAAAGCAACACATCTTTGATTCATGTCGTTTATAACTGGGATATTACAACTTTTATTAACTTTGTCTGTACAAAGTAGCCTGTCCAGGAAATATGCCCAAATCAACAAAAACTGCGAGCCGGCAGGCAAGACGCTCCGCTTCTGAAATGCTTCTGAAACGCGCCCGGTAGGGTATGACGCTGGAGGAGGCCGGACCAACACCGCGGCGCAGCCGTAAAACGATGCAAACGGACCCGGTGGAATCGAGGGGTTAGTGTGTAAGGGGTCAGTTTGGATTGAGCCTGAGCCCGGTCAAATACAGCTGATTATTCAATATCCCAGCAAGTGGCAGCCATTTTTGAGCTGCTCTACTCTCACTTCTTGGGCATATCAATCAACCATCTTTCAGGCATGGTGGCCACCCCAGTGGAATCATGGGAGGGACTAAATGGATCAGCATGGCTCCATCTGTCCATGTGTCTCTCCATCTGTCATGTACTGTATATTATGAGATGCCACTCACTGGTTTTTGTTTAAGATTTAAACAGGACTTGTGCCAGTTCTTTGGTAAAATCAAAAAAAAAGTAGTTGTGTAAAGTGGATCAGATCTTTCAAGACTCAAGAGTTGTTGGTGTGGAAGTCTAAACAGAGTTGAAAGATTGACACACCTCTGGCCCTTTGCCCTCAGTGAGGGGTCTCTTCATGCAGCACAAAGAGATGGCATGAATGCAAATAAATAAGCTCAATTACTGGTGGAATAAAATAATTGTGGAATTACAATTACAATTAGGTTCACACAAAGATAAAGATGATTACAATATAATCTGTCCAAAAATACATGAAAATAACACAAGATGACAACTGAGCCAGAGCTGTCGCTGGGCATTAAACACCGTCAATACTGATCAGCGCTGACAGCCCTTTTCACCCTCTCCAGTATTTTTCGCTTCTAGATTTCTCATTACCGTGGAAAGGTATGAAGGAAGATTCAGCCATGCAGAAAGCTCTGACATGTGTTTACGATGAGCAAGTGCAGCAGTCAATTGAGGCAAATTCATATTTCTTTTTTAATTCTCAGCAATAAATATTTCCTGCAAATATCTGTATTTGTACAGATCAAAACTACAGAGCTAAAGAGAACAGATTCAAAAGTAATGTATTTGAAAAACAATGTGGTCCTTTTTGTAGGGATCCCAGACAAGAAACATGTGTATTTTATTTATTATTATTATGTATTTATTTATTTATTATTGAGGACTTGTTGCACCTTTTTGATCATTGCACAGCTGACTAATTTCCCTTCATGCTAAACTAGGCTATAGTTTAAGTCTGACTCCAGCTCTTCTGTTAACACTTATGTTGTCATTAAAATGGAAATAAATGAGCATGTTCCCCCAAATGATTCCTGTCGGAGATTAAATATTAAAATGCAGGTATTGTTCTTCAGACAAATTATTTTCAAGGATGGATCGAAAACGTCCTAATGCATTAAATCCACCTGGTTATACAGTAGCCTACAGCAGTGGTGAACCGTGTCTATCACAACTGGACCTTCTATAGACACACACCCCCCGCCGCCGCCCCCCCCCGCCCCGGCGGTATAATGTCCGTCTTTTCACTGAATTGTCGTCTTGAAAAGGTACTCACTTACAATTCCGCAACAACCATCATCTTCACCTGTTGCACTTGCCATTTCAACATTGACAACAATAAAACGGCATGAATTGCTTCGTCGCATTCATCTAGATCAGTGGTTCTCAAAGTGGGGGGCGCAGAGGCATGAAAGGGGGGGCGCGAGAGACCAGGAGGAAAAATGGTTATTACATGTATTTTTTTATTTTAAATCATATCTCTGAAGAACCAGCACCTTACCGTGGTAGAGAGGTTTGTGTGCCCTGATGAACCTGGGGGCTGTGTTGTCTGGAACCTTGTGTTCCTGGTAGGGTCTCCCATGGCAAATTGGTCTCAGGCAAGGGGCCAGACTAAGATTGGTTCACAAGACCTCATGAAAGACGACACACGAAGTGAGGATACCCGGCCCGGAGGAAGCCCGGGGTCCCCTTCTGGAGCCAGGCCCAGAAGGAGGACTCGTTCGGCGGAAGCTTCTGGTTGGCCGGGCTTGCCCACGGAGCCCGGCCGGGCACAGCCCGAAAAGGCGTCGTGGGCAACACCTGCCGCTTCTCGTCCCTGCGGCCCACCACCTACGGGAAACAGTGATGGGGTCGGGTGCGATGCCAGGAAGGTGTCAGTGAGAAGGCAGAGGGGTCTCGCGGACCAGACCCGTGCGACAGAGCTGGCTTTGGAGGACGTGGAACGTCACCTCTCTGGGGGGGGAAAGAGTCGGAGCTTGTGCGGGAGGTGGAGTTTACCAGTTGGATCTTGGTTGGGCTCACCTCTACGCCCCAGCGTCGGCTCTGGAACCCTTACTTCTGGAATAGAGGTTGGACTCTATTCTTCTCGGGAGTGACTCAAGTGTGAGGCGCCGAAAAGCGGGTTGGGGTACTCACAAGTCCCCCGGTTGGGTCTTCGTTGATTGGAGAGTCTACCACACCAAGGAAACGGAGAGGGTTGCCTCCCATACGCCTGCGGGTTAATGGGGGAAACTACTGAACTTGTATGGTGTGCTATCATGCAACACCAAACAGCAGTTTCAGAGTATTTACTGCCTTCTGAGACCCGGAAAAGAGTCCTGTATGGCTCCTGAAAGGACTCTGATAATTCTTGCTGGAAAGACTTCACCACATGTGGGACAAATCGATGGAGACACTTGGAGGAGTGATTGGAGGAAAACTGAACCGGAGTGTGGTGGTTTTACAATGGAATTACTATGGTCGTGGAATTGCCATAACAACACCATGTATCGAAACATAGGAGCTCAAACGTGTACGTGGTACCAGAGACACCCTAGGCAGAGTACACAATAGAATCCGATTTTGCGTTATACGATATCATCGGACCTGAAGCCGTATAAGTTATTGGATCACCGGAAAAGAGAGGCGAAGTTGTCAACTGATCACCATCTAGGTTTGAGTAATGAAAAAAGAGTCGAAAAGTGGCAGGGAGAAAGACCTCTGGATATGACCTAGGTAAGCACCAAACGATGAATACAGTTCGAGGTGAACTGGGGAACGGTCTGGAGGAGGCCCAATTCACGTAAACAAATAAATAAAATCTGCATGCTGAAAACATGCATCTCTCCATGGCTAAAAACAACGCATCTCTCGATGCTAATAACATGACACTCACATACTAATAATGGCATCTCACATGCTAATATAAGAAACAATTCTAACATGCTATAACAATGCATCATCTCCAATGACTATAAACATGACATCTCGCCAATGCAAAAACGCACATCTCCATGGTAAAAAATGCATCTTACATGCGAAAATGGCACTCTAACATGCTAAATAATAGCATCGCACCACTCTATTCATCAGACAATTCACATCTGATGCCAGACGAACAC
>NW_011333040.1:22655957-22672590 GCF_000735185.1 Notothenia coriiceps | reverse complement strand
GTTAGCTGAGGGAAAATTTGAAAAAGAAAAAATTACAGTATATAACCAAAGTATGGACAAACAAATTAAGATAAGACGACATAACAAATATTGCATATTACTAGTATAAATTTGCAGCCACGGAGCCTTTGATTAACAAATGTAATTACCACTGGTTTGCAAACTCTTGGTGACTCTATTGTGACTCTCCAGGAAAATCGAGTGAACTCCGAGAGTCAGACTGTCCTCTCCTGAGAGGAGGTGAAACAACAACTTTTTGAGGAGGAATATAGACGAATCGCGATCTGAGCATCGGTGGTCTTCGATTGTTGTTGCCTAGAGGCCAATGGCCATCCCGCCGAGACGAGAAGAGAGCGCGCGCGCGTGCGTGTGTTTACCGAGCAAGTGTGTGTGTGTCTCGGTCGAAATTACTTGTGTACTCTGGTATTGCATTATACCCCCATATGCTCTATGAAGTAATGCATACCCCGAGAGACACCGAATTTCGAACCAGACGACCACGACACACCTTGCTCGGTAAAACTACACGCACGCGGCCCTGCGCTCTCTCTCTCTCGCGTGGCCATGGCCCTCTCAGCGAACAACAATCGAAGAAACCACGGGATTCGCTCGATGCGTATGTCTAGCTATTCTCAAAAAAGTTTTTGTTCACCTCCTCCAGGGAGGGGAAATAGGCAGTCTGACTCTCGTCGAAGTCACTCGGGATTTCCTGAGAGAGTCACAATAGAGTCACCAAGAGTTTGCAAACGCAGTGGTAAGTTACATTTGTAATAAAAAAAAAGGCTCCGTGTGAAATATACTAGTAGCAATAATCAAGTAATTTTTATTCCTCATTATTTTAATTTTTGTCAGTACTTATGATACTGTAAATTTTTTTCATTATTTCGAAATTTTCCGAGTCACTAAACATTTTATAGGTATTTCTTTTTCTTTTAGACAAATGTCAAGACAAAGTATACCCACAACTCTCTACATAGGTATCTAGAGAAGTAAAACGAGAGTTTCACGTGGTCTAACTACGAAAATTGTTATAAATTTTTAGAAGGTCCTCCTCGAACGGTTGCCTGGGGGGATACATTCCAGGTGTGTGGTGGATATTTTTATCGTGAAATGAGGACGAATGTGGATATACGGCACTCGACTAATAGCTCGGAAGTAACATTGACAGTGTGACACATATACGCACCCCTAACAACGTCATCTTTTAAGTTGACATCGCTGGCCATGTAATTACCCTTTGGGATTTACAAACTCGTGGGAGATACTTTGCAGTACGATGGGGTGTCGTGGTGTTTTATTTAGAGACCGCGGCGGTGACTCGGACTGATAAACACAACGCCCCCGGGCCGAAAAAAAGAGGTTTCCCCCCCGGACTGACTTTTTCAAACTCTTGGTGATGACGGTGATGGTGGTGACTTTACGCATCACGTACCAGGCTCTTCCTGTTTGTTTAGTTGCATTGTGACATTATAATGTCTTGTTGTTGTGTCTATGCTAAGAGGAAATAAGTAAAATATATGTAAAATATATGTAAAATAAATATATTAATTTATCAAAAAAACAAACAAAACAGACTCACAAGGTCCCATAAGAGACTTATGGAACTTCCGGGACTGCCAAGTGGTGACTGTATGACATACAGGAGTTTATATACTCGTCCACTGTTCTAAACAACTCGGAACACCAACACTTTACACTTTACTATTTAACCGAAAACAAACAAAAATTGGGGTGACATATAGGTAACCACCTTTAGAGTGACTAGTTTAATACGAATCAGTGAGTAATGGCGTATTTGAGTGACGATGTGGTGTAGTTAGTGTACAAGTTTGCCAACAAAATGTGTATAAGTGTGTGTCGACCAAGGGGTGACCCTCGAGAAACTGTGTTCAAGTTTTGGAATATCAACCGAAATCAAAAACAATAAAAATGATGAGCGAGCCGGTGACATGTAATTAATAGGTAGATCAACCTCTTTTAAAAGCGTGACCAGCGCTTTTGTTTAACTTATGAGTATATAAATTGTAGTCAACCTGTAAAAACATATTGGCGAATAGTTGTGAGAAGACCAAAATACTCGGGTGCCTCTCAGTTTGATGTCGTACACGCTGACTAGCAGGCGCGTTTCATCATTAATATATCGGGATTGGTGTTAGATAAGTCAGTTGATATGTCCGTGAACTTAGAAGTCGATTTGAAATGAGAGCGCGATGTGCGTAGACTCCTCTCTTGTGCTGAGTACAACTCTCGTGTTAACATTGCGAATAGTTTGAATATCAAGAAGCGACGCAGAGCACCGTCATTTAGCTAATTATAGTTGACACTCGACAGCGACTATCGACACATCACAACACTCTCCACACAAACACTCTGCACTAACGGACATCGCAAACGGACTATATTCCTGACTGTTTCCATGAGATTCAGTCGAAATTTCGTAAGAACGGAATTAGGACATTTTGTTATTAACACAGAAGTCATTACTTAAGTCATGGATATATGACATTGGTGCCAACGGGGTGGGACTCATCAAGGTAGTGTCCGTGAGTCACATCTTCTCGGACTGGGGACGTAATTGGGGACGAGACGGTGGTGACTACGTCCATTCTATCTATACACAGTTCCGTTTTATTATTTGTACACCCGACTTTGGTGTAGGTGATCTCCGCTACTACTCCCTCTACGTTCGAAGACGCTAGCGACTGTACAACACGTCGAAGGACGGACGAGACGTGTATGTCATTACGACGTGTAAACAAGTGGGAGAGCGCGCGAGCGCGGAGCGCGAGCGACGCACGCACAGCGCGCGCGCGCAACACACACGCAGATCGGCTGCGCGCAGACGCGGGCGACGTAACGAAGCTCGACGGCACGGGCGCACTCGACTGACAATACGCAACTTCATACACAAGCGAGCGACTCATCGACAGGTCGACTCCATACAACTAGATAGAGAATCGGACGTAGTCAACCACCGTCTCGTCCCAATACGTCCCCAGTCCGAGAAGATGTGACTCACGACATACCTTAGATGAGTCCCAACCCGTGCAGCACAATGTCATATATCCATACTTAAGTAATGACGTCTGGTGTTAAATAACAAAATGTCTCTAATTCCGTCTTACGAAATCGACTGATCCATCTATGGAAACATAGGCAGTATAGTACGCGTTTAACTCCTTAGCAAATTTTGTGTAGCATTTGGAGATTTTTTCTAATGTCCTTCTACTTTCATTATAAACGTGAAGACGGGTCTGTCTTCTACCTATTCAAACTATGGTGAGAAGGATTCGGACACACAAAACCTCGATATCTGGTCCTAATCAAATCGACTCTAATACCGGATTAATCCTACAACCATCCGGTCATATAAATTGAAACCTGTGTCGGTCCTAGTAAAATATCCATAAAGAAAAAGAAAATCTGTTTACAGTTCTGTTTCATATGGGTGTTGAGAGATGTATCCATAGATCTCTTCATTTTGCTCTCAAAGTGCACCAGATTGATGCTTTTAACAATATTTAAAAATCTTCCAGGAGGAGCTTGCCAACGGACCCCCCTATGTAAGGTCCACACACCACCTATAAAAATAGCACTTTACTCCTGCTTACACCTATATGCCGTGAGCTGATTATCGAGCCTTCATTGTAACTGTCACACTGTGTATATGCGTGGGGATTGTTGCAGTAGAAAATTCAACTGTAGCGACCGGTACATTAATGGGAAACCCTAAATGTTTGAGCACCCTCTATGAAACGTCATGCTACCCCACAGCACCACAAAATAAATCTCTGGCGCCGCCACTGAGCCTGACTATTTGTGTTGCGGGGGCCCGGCTTTTTTTCTCCAAAGGGGGGGCCTGACTGAAAAAGTTTGAGAACCACTACTGCCACTACCACCACTGAAATGCGTAGTGCATGGTCCGAGAAGGACAAACAAATCAACGTAACACTGTAATATTACAGAACAACAACACAGATACGATTCTCCTTTATTCATTTTATATACATTTTATATACATTTTATTTATATAATTAAATAGTTTTTTTGTTTGTTTTGTCTGAGTGTTCCAGGGTATTCTCTGAATACCTTGAAGGCCCTGACGGTTCACCACTGACATACTGTATGTCCTCAAATATATGAGCAGGTGACAAGATTTGTTGAGCCTTGTGGTTGTGAAATGTGAAATGATAAATTGGCTTTTGTTTGTTTTTAACCCCACTGTATATCCATTGGTGGAAATCTCACTGATCAAATTATGCTTAGTCACTCATTACCGCATAAACTCACTGCTACACCACATCAATCACATGTTCAAACGGTTGTTTTACACATATTCACACACAGCTGGTTCCCCACTGGGAGCTCTTTGACACAAGTTCAAAACCTTATAGTCTGCTTTCTTTATATCATACACTGTGTGTGTGTGTGTGTGTGTGTGTGTGTGTGTGTGTGTGTGTGTGTGTGTGTGTGTGTGTGTGTGTGTGTGCGTGCGTGCGTGCGTGCGTGCGTGCGTGCATGCGTGCGTGTGTGTGTGTGTCCAGCTGAGATGTTGTGAACAGCTGAGGAGTCACTTCATCACGCGATGGTTAAATGGAACACTGCCGGTGTCTCACAGGTCAACACTCGGGGGGGATGATCATCAGTGTTTGATTTAATGAAAGCACTGACTGGCTGCAGGCTGGTTTCCCACAGTGCAGTGCACTCATTTGGAGGCAGGAAGTAAACAAATAATGCCACAGGGCCAACAGCTGGGGACAGTATGCCGTGGGCAAATAGAGACACACACTGCTGAGTGGCCGACGGGACTTTTTGTAGATTTAGGGACTGATGGCTGGCTAGTATTAAAAATAACATCTGCTTTAGTCTGTGTGAATTCACTTAACAGTAGTTTTATTAATTACCTGTGATCACTTAAGGTTTTTAATTTGAGTCGGGATATAATGGCAGTAATTGTTTTACAATGAATTACATTTCAGCACTGATGACAATGATCGTACCTTTAAATACTGTCCAGACAGAGCTCTGTGTGTTTGTTCCACTCTTTGTATAGTTGGGTCAGGGCCTGCTGATACTGACGTGAAGCATACTGCTGAAATGTATTATGGAAAGTATTAGATGGACAAAGAGGACAGGGACAAAGATGGTGAAAGAGGAAATAGAAAGGCACTGAAGGGAGAGGCGTGTGGCGCAGTGGATAAAGCCTTGGTCTGGGGATCAGATGGCCCCACTGCAGTCAGCATGTTGTTGTGTCCCTGAGACACTTCACCCCAAATTGCTCCTGTGGGGATTGTCCACAGTATTGAGTATGTAAGTCACTTTGGATAAAAGCGTCTAACAAGTAACATGTAATGTAATGTAAAAGAAAAATGTTGTGTTTACTCTAGAGTAGGGGAGGGAAGGTTAAAGGAAAACGATTTAGAAATAAACTGATGACAGCTTTCTTATCCTCGGCCTAAATAAAACAACCACTGCCAAATTAATCTGTAGCTGTTACCTCAATTACTATGTAAATGTATGTACATATTTTTAAACTTTCCGTTCAGGAGAATATTGTCCTCATGGGAGCAGGACTGTACCAGTTTCAGAATGTTGTCAAATAACAAAGACTCTTCAGGCAAACTAAGACATCCTTTTTTCCTTTGTTGTTTTCCCGAAAGGTCTGATTCGGTTGCAAGAACTCATAAAGGCTCCGTCCCGATACAACATCCGGCTAAAGATCCGCCAGCTGCCTGCAGACTCTAAGGATGCTAAGCCGCTGCTGAAAGAGATGAAGAGGGGGAAGGAGTTCCACATCATCTTCGACTGTGGCCATGAAATGGCTGCTGGGATCTTGAAGCAGGTGTGTGTGTGTGTGTGTGTGTGTGTGTGTGTGTGTGTGTGTGTGTGTGTGTGTGTGTGTGTGTGTGTGTGTGTGTGAATAAGTCCTAAAAGATGGGGCAGACTTCACTGTAGCCTACACTGTTTGCACACATTTCTTTTCAACACACACACATTTGCAATTGCCTAATCGTGTTGAATACGTTATAATACTGCAGATCAGGCCAAATTGTTTCCTTTTATTAAATATCAGAAACATTTTAAAAAACAATTGATAAGATTGCACTGCAACTATACATTGCAAATACTGCTAAGCTCATAATCAGTGCCAATGCAGTCAATTTCCTTGAATTGTTATGTTGAATGTATTACTTTAAAATTTTATTTGTGTTTATATACATTTCTTTAAAAAAAAAACATCATAATAATTTTGCTCTACAATAGGAGCAAATGTTACATTACTCAATTTACCCCTTACAGATGAATAAAGCATTTCTGATTTTGATTTATTTATACACTGAAATGGGAATATATGGTGTGGAGGTTGAGGCGTTTTAGGAATTTGTATGGTACAAAGGAGCTGATCCAGATTTGCGTCCGATATGACGTAATATCAGAAAAGTGGGCTGGCTTTATGCCCAAGGCCCTATCAGAAACTTTGCTATCAGAAACAATGCCGACGTGTTTTGGACATGATATGGTCTTTGTTTACATTAGCAAGCATCGCTAATACTCAGAGCTAACCTGTACTGGAGAGAGCATGTGTGAAGAAGCAAGAAATAAAAAAAGGAACTCACCTTGTGGTAAACATTTAAGCGAAAAGCATTTGAGCTCCATACTGTTTCAGAAATAATCCTTGAAGTGGTTTGGAACATGATATGACGTTTAGTCACGGCAGCATTTAGCTGTATCTGAGCAGAGCAGACAGCTCATCACAGACCTCATTGGCCGTGTCTCAATTCAGGGGTTGCACCCTTCGGAGTACGCAGCCTACGCGGTCCATGGAGGACCCAGCCCACGTAGACCGGGTAGGCTGGACCGAGCGGCCTACGAAATGAGACGGTCTAGCTTACGGAGGGTTTCTTATTTACGTCACGTGATACGCGCGGTTCGGTTGCGCTGCTCCAGCTGCCTTCTAGCAAATTAGCTTACAAGCTAACTCAGCTGAAAAGGATCCACAAACTTTATTTTTACATTTTACATTTTTTTTGAGATCACCGTCGGCGATGAATTAAAGAGGACCATGGCCAGGTAAATAAGATGAAGCTGTTCCTTTAGCCCACAGTAATGTTACATTAGTAAGTTAATAAGTAAAAGATATAACTGATGTAATTTAATCATATTATTTCATATTTAAAATAAGTCTTAATTTTTCTGTAGGCCTACTAGGCTAATAAAACAATGTTTTTTTAAATGAACAAAATCATGTTGTATAGATTGATTGTTAACAATAATAGTGTTCTAATCTTAATAGCTGTGATTATAACAGTTTATATTCTCCTTCTTCCCCTAAACCTGCCCAGATGATGTCCCACTGACCCCAGGTCAGCACCTCCAGGTCCAGCAGCACCGTGCCCCCCCACTCTGCTGAAATACACAATTAAACATTTTCTATGACCTATTTTTTGTATTAATACAAGTTTAATGACCTAGAGATACCCTATTATTCCACTGCTTATGTACACACGTTGTAAATAATGGTTAAAACCTCAGTAAATGAAATAAACAATGTGTTTAACAATTACAATGTAATATTGTATTTTGATCTTATCACAAAGTAGAGGTAAGAATATATCCATCCTCTCTCTGCAGCTTCATGTCTTCCATTATTATAACTTTCATCATTGAGACAGAGGAAATCAATCATGTTATTTAACATCACCAGCAGTAACACAAATATCAGCAAAAGTGTGTTTATGAAGTTGTTTATTTGTATTATATATGCAGCAAGTATATAGAAGCAGCTGTTTGGGGAATCAGACAGACTCAAAATATAATCGTTAAATATCTGTTGAAAGAAAGGACACGTACAAAATCCACTCTCAACCCGTCTGATGTTATAAACTACAGGCCTGTCTCTCTCCTCCTGTTCCTATCTAAAACACTTGAACGCGCTGTCTTTAAACAACTCTCCTGTTATCTCCATCAGAACAACTTTCTGGATCCGCACCAGTCTGGTTTCAAGGCAGGTCACTCAACAGAAACTGCTCTCCTTGCTGTCTCTGAGGAACTGCACACGGCTAAAGCAGCATCCCTCTCCTCTGTCATCATCCTTCTGGACCTGTCTGCTGCATTCGACACGGTGAATCCTTAGATCCTCCTTCGCACTCTCCAAGAACTTGGAGTTTCAGGCACTGCACTTTCCCTCCTCACCTCATACCTCAAAGACCACACCTACAGGGTAACTTGGAGAGGGTCCGAGTCCGACCCTTGTCAATTAACTACAGGGGTCCCTCAGGGCTCTGTTCTTGGTCCCCTCCTCTTCTCCTTGTACACAAACTCGCTCGGATCTGTCATTAGCCCGCATGGTTTTTCATACNTTCTAAAGAAAAAGAATACCTATAAAATGTTTAGGTGAGGGGAAAATTGGCATAAGACAAATATGACTGTATGTACAGTATCATCCGCATAAACTATGAGAAAAGTAAATAAGAGAATAACAAACCATATTGATATTACTAGTGAGTACTCGCACACGGCGTCTTTATTAGAAAACTATTAAACCTGTTTTGGCAAGATGTTGTGAGCTCTCTCAGAAACGAGTGGAACTCGGGAAGTTAGACTGTCTCTCCTGAGAGGAGGTCGAACAACACCCTTTGTCGAGGAATACAGCAATCAATCAATCACGTCGATCGATTGGTCTACGATTGTAGTGCCAGGGCGACGTGGCCAGGGAGAGAGAAGGGAACAGAAATAGAAGACCTACGCGATCCAAGCAACGGAACGCCGCGTACTAGGCCAGCCAGCAAATTCAGAAGACGTGCAGAACATAACAAGTACGATGAGAGAACTAGCGACACACAGAGAGGAGACAACGCAAAGTCACTTGTGCCCTTAATGTTAGTAGGCAACAGAACACAGTCATACTCCAAGTCATTCGGTGCCAATTACATAATATAACTAACTCCCGAGCTTTTATATGCAGTATCACCGTGGACGATACCCCCCACCTATATCAAATTAGATTTTCGCAAAAAGTTGCTATAATAAAATAATTTAAAGAAAGAAACAATGAAAAAAATTGCCCAGGCGCTAGATGGCTTGGTGGAGCTCCTAGCTAGCAGCTAGCGCTTCTGACAAACCGCTGGTTGACGCATCACACAATATTTTCCAAAACCGTACATTTACCACAGACGTTTCCAATTTCAATGGGAGGTCTCCCTCTAAGAGAGGGTGTGGTGGGGTGGGACGGACTTTAGAACATCATGAACAAATGAATGATTTCGCTAATGTCATCACTATAGTATGCATTGGTGAGAACGACCACTCCAGAGATCGTAGAGGTTGTGGGGGGGGGGGGGTAATATTTACTATCCCGACTCCCGTCCTATTGTCTGTTTCATATGGGTGCTGAGAGGTATCCATAGATCTCTTCATGTTGCTCTCAAAGTGCACCAGATTGATGCTTTCAACTTCAATATTTTAAAAATAATCTTTCCGGGGGAGCATCCCCCCCGGACCCCCCTAGAGGAGGTGAGGACCCCCTAGAGGAGGTGAGGTCCGCCCCCCAATAGCACTTTACCCCTGCCTATATGCCGTGAGCTGATTATGGAGCCTTCATTGTGACGGTAATTCGGATGCAATTAGCCTATATAAAAGGCCTCAAATTGGAAGCACTGTCTGGGCCGTCTTTTTCACTCAATTCTGCAATAGGTAGATCTCGCCTTTCACCTAGGCCGAGGTCGGTGATCTTGGGCTTAAAAAGGTTGGTGACCACTGCACTACAGGGAAGTGAACATGCCTAAAAAGCATAATAAGGCCCGCATTTCTAATGTTCCCTACCGCTGATTCTTGGTAAAGTAACTAAGTAAGTTGTCCAGTGCCTTGCTCAAGGGCACCATGGCAGGGCAGGAGGTGAACTGGGACCTCTCCAAGTAGCAGTCCACACTCCATATTTAGGTCTGGTCGGGGACTTGAACCGGCGACCCTGCGGCTCCCAGTCCAAGCCCCTACTGACTGATCCACTGCGGGATAATTGGTCCACACTGACAAAGTACAACACTAAAATGCTCTAACATGTATAAAAAGGATAATTTAGTAACCATAATAACAATCGAGTCTGCATAATGAGTACTTTTACTTTCAATACTTACAGTACATTTACCTGATAATACTTCTGTATTTTATGTTATTCTGAAATGCGTCATTGTGCAGAATGAGTACTTACTTATTTTTTGTAGTTAAAGTATATTTTGATGGAAATACTTTTCTGCTTTTACTTAAGTAACAATCTGAATTCAGGACTTTTAATTGTAGTAGAGTACTAAGACCATAATATTTTTACTTTTACTCCGGTAAATGATCTGAGTACTTTTTTTAACACTGGTCTATGCACAGAAAGTGATGCATGTATGCTACACTTCAATGTGTTTGCAACTGAAGAACACTTTGATGGAAAAAGGAACTAAAGCTAAAACTTCATCACTAAAGCCCGATTGAAAAATCTGTCAGAAATCCTCCCACACTGACATCACATTACTCCAAGTGAAGAGTACAACACCGAAGATGGATAAGAAATGCAAGCATTACCGAATTTCACATCAGCAGAACATGTCCATGTTTTTCACAAACCCATCCTTACATCAGTATTTGGTTTAATCTGCAACATAGGCTGCCCCAGGAATCAGCTGTTGCCATTGGCATTGCTGCTGGCAACTTTTTGTACTTGAAAAGTCTAATGTTATTTTTGGCCTATGCATCAGAATCAAATATAACTCTTTGAATCCTCAAAATGAGATTGTGTTGCTGCAGAGAATAGAACATAGGAATGGATTGACCGTAACGGGACTCGTGCGGAAGGCTCATAATATGCTGTGTTTGAGAGAAATATCACAAATAATCAGTGTCATCAATAAACTGTGGCTGCTGGCATTGCTGCTGGCATTGTAGATGCTTTCTTTCAAAATGTATGACTTTAGTTGCAATATATTTGATATTAAAGAGTGTATTATGGGATAGGGTATAGACAAGTGATGTAGGGTATTGTAAATGGTGAAGATAACTGTTATGTAGGCAAGGCAATGTAGTGTAAAGACATTGGTTATTTTGCATAACGTCAGATTTTTGAGCTTGATATCACGATAACAACACAGCTATATCGTGAGTGATCAGCCCACATCGTTCTGTAATAATAATCTATAAAGTGACTGTGTTTACAATATTTGATTTATTTTGCAATACATTGCCATTTGTCTACAAAAATATACATCTACCGTAGGTAACATTTGTTTTACCTTGTCTCATTACTTCATAGTAGACTGTCTCCTAGATTGCTCCTGGATCTTTCTTTATGTTGTCTTTACAGTCAACAATTTCCACTGGCATCAGATAATTGTCCAGGAACAAAACAGAATCATAACCCTGGCAAACCACAGCACACCATACCCTGGTAGTGCACAATAGGTGTTAAATTCATCCATCCATCCATTATGTATTGATTATCTTTGCCACATGGCAGTGACCTAGAGTTAATGCAAATTACTGCATTGGCTCTGATATTTTCCAGCTGCAGAGTAAGAGTTAGGTAAGAGTTAGAAAAAAGTTATTTCAGCAGACCTCTGTAGCCCGCTCCCTATCAACTCCTACATAAACTAGATTAGTTGCTGTTAGCTTATCTATCTGGTCAGAGGATGATGTACCAATCAACTGCCAAGTGACTTTTGCCAAGTTAAGAAATACATCTGGCGTGTCAGTTTAGCAAATCTCTGACTGAAGAGTTTGAGGACAACTCAAGAAAGCATGGAATAAAAAGACGGCATATATTGTTCAGCCGCATTTATTTCAACGGCGAGTCTGACAGTGCTGTGGGGGTGCAATGATAAACTTATTAGAGGTGAAGTGTAAAATCGTTTGGAGTGAATATAGAAGATCAGAGAGAAGACATTGAGCAAAGTTCAAGTGCTGCCATTTGTTGGTAGGACTTTGAATACCAAACATCCTGATACCTGAAACAAGGACAGACTACACATACACATACAAAAGTACTGAGATATGGTATTCACACAGAGGGAGAAGAGACAAGCTGTTAAGTTAAGATGAAGAAGTTAGTTGAATAAAACTTATGATTGAAGAACACACTCTCCTGCAGGAAAGAAACTTGGATCAGGGTGCCTGGTTTAACTTCTGAATCACTCATCATTTTGGTCACAGAAGCTGATTGTAAAAGCAAAGTCTAGATTCTTCTTGGTGGTGTTGCTTGTAATCTGCATGGTTATAAATAAAGGAGCCAATCACTGCTCTCAATGAACCAATGAAACCAGCAAATGAGCGATTGTCCTATTGTAGTGGGACTGCATCAGCGCCTACTGCCGGAGTGCAACTCTTGTGTCTGAATCAGTAATCTCCCTCCTGAGAACCATTTGCCTGGATAAATATTGGTTTTGCGTAGGCCCCTGTAATGGCACCCTGCGCTGGCTGCGGGGCCCGTAAGTGACGTTGTCTGTCACACAGTTGGCAGGCTGGCGTGGGAGTCGTTGGCACATTGTGGGGTCTCTCCAACGCTCATTTGAATTCACTCGTCCCCAATCATGCCACTACACTCAGCGACTACACACTTCCACACTCCACTCACACACTACTCCCACTACCTGTTTGGGCGCCGGCGCACTCATTTGCATGAAATAAGATGGAAATGGAGCCCTTATTTATGCCAACAGAAATGGAGTGTGTTATTAAGGGCACTATTGTGCAAAAGAGACGGTGGCGGTAAGAATACATTACAGAGGCTATTTCTGGAGTGGCTCGAGTCACACAGAGGGTAATGCTTTACAGGTCCCTGATGACTTCTACAGTCTGGGCTCCAACACTGTGTGTATATTTATGTGCATTTTGTATGTGTGTTTTTGCTCATGCCTTTGTTTGATTGTTTGTGTTATGTGTGCATTTATCTACAGTACCCATATATTAGTGTGCGTGTGGCTGCTCAGGCTTGGTGAATATGATTCTAGGAGATGATCATTTGTATATTGCCTGGTGATGGATAGCTTTCCTGTGATTGACAGGTCTCCATTCATACAGGCTTCATTGTAAGTCTGTTTGCGTTGTTAAGGCTGGGCAAGAGGGAGCTCCATTTCTGTCAGTCAGGCATTGATACAGGGTTTCCAAGTGTTCAGTGGGTCATTTCTGGTTTTATAAGAAGCTAAAATGTGAGGAGGACAAAAGGTCTAAAGGGAGCTGTTTTTTTTTGTGTGCTTATTGGTTCACCAAAATCTAGGCATTTGTTTGCTATGAAGGTTTAAGAGCTGCTTTGGCGTTTCGATCCCTGGCTCCTCCTGTCGGTATGTTGAAGTGTCCTTGAGCAAGACTATGGGCAGGCCAGTGTGTTCCATGGAAGCTCCAGCACCATTGGTGTTTGAATTCGTCTGATAATGGGAGAATAAGAGGCAAATTGTAAAGTGCTTTTTCCATTAAGGTACAGGTTTGCTATATCAATGCAATCCATTCACAATTTAAGCAAAACTGATTCTGCCTACAAAGAAAACGGGGCATGCAGTTGGCAGTAAAGCCACATATTGTGTTTATAATTCATGTTATTTGGGGGATGATTGCACACTTGATAACATTTTTCAAAGGTTGAATTCTGGAATTACACTGGGTTTTTTCATCAAAATCTGCTCCAGTTTCCAGAGGTAAATAATTAAGGAAACACAGAATGTCTGGCATGTGTTTGCTTGTATTTTGTATTCAGCCATAAGTATAGAATAAAAACACTTTTTTGAAATCTCATGAAAGTAAGCTCCTGGTGTAATTTAAATCTAACCTTGTAAAACAACTCATCATACTTTTTATCTGCACAGGTATCTATCATGCCAAAATTGTGGCAAACTTTTAAGATGTGTGGCAAGATATTAATGTCAGCCGTGAGATTAATTTAGTAAAATCTCTTCTTCTGTTTCGATTAGGATCAGAATGAATTGTAGTCATTTTGGTAATCCTTTAATTTCTAGTCCAGCGGCATGTTAACATATTTCACATGTTCAATACTATTGGTATATTGCCAAACTGCAACACTAATGACTTTACCATTAGCTTAAGCTGCTTTTTGAGTGTTTATTAGCAAAGCTTGAATGCTGTGTGTGACCATTAGCATGCTAGCATTGTCATTCATGCTCATGTTAGCATAGTTTAAAGCTCTGTTGTACCTTTGTACCGCCTCCTAGCACAAAGCTAAAGTCAAATGTGTAAACTAAGACTATATGCTTTTCCCAACAAGCAGGATAGAAGTTCCAATCCAAAATCATGTGCAGGGCAGTGTTCAGAAAGGTGGACCTAATGTTACAACCTCAAACAAGAGTTCTCCAGTTCCTGCAAACCATCAAAATAACATGAATTACACTATGTATATTCTTATCTGCTAATTCACATTGGTTTTCCAGTATTAACCTTGGGTCAGCAGTGGAAACTAATTGTTAATCACTCATAGTAGTATACGTACACTCATATCATGAATTTATTTTTAAATGTATAGGATTTGTTCTACCACTTTGACGGAAGAAAAAAGTGATATTTACAGGATATAATCATGTTCGAATCACAGGAAAGCCTTCATCCTTAATTTTGGATTTTTAAAAAGCATTTGTCTTTCATACTACACCTACAGTCTTATCTGCCAATGGTAGTTTTTCCATTATGGGAAAAATAGACCCTAATTTTCTCGTCACCTTTTACTAACCCCAGTGGACAGCTAGCCTTTTCTCTGACGTGACCTGACCCCGCTGACCTTTTACTCCCAGCTCAAACCTGAACCTGCCCTACCACTAACCCTTGATTGGCCTCTGGGTGACCCGGGACCTTTGACCTTATCAGGTTTTGTGTCCCAAGGCTCCTCTGTGGTGCGTGAGCACGCTGGGTAAACTTTATCTGCTGCTCAATTGGGTGAACCCTGCAGCTGCATGGAAGAAGCAGAGCGTAACCATTAAAATCTGTGATCATAAAGAAGTATTTTCATCTCCTGCTGTTTGCATAGGTTGTTGTGTGGTCAGATATATTTGCATAAGGATTTTGCATCTTACTTAGCAGTTTATCGTGTCTGTAATTATTAGTATAGGAAGAATATGGCCTGGACTTGGTAAAGATAGCCTTACCTTGTTTTGTAGTTGTTTTATACATGCCTAGTAATGGAGTTTATTAGCATGTGAGTAGCAGTGCCTAATTTCCCTGCCCTGAAGGGTAGCCATTTTGAATGTAAAACAAGAAGAGAAAAAAAAGTTGCCCATTAACTGGAAATGCCCTCCTGCCAGGGCTAAATTGGTGTAAATAGTATTGTTCTCCTCTCCGTCAAAGATATATGGAATGTGGTTGCGCTGATGGCTTCAGTAAGTGCTGCAGTCAGGCAGGCGTATAGATATAACAGATCTGCCCCGGCACTGCATCTAACCACTGGGCTGTGTAACTGGCACTATACTGCATTTGTCATGTGATGTGTGCGTATGCATGTAGGTATGTGTGTGCATTTACAAGAGTGTAGTAAACGCAAACAAAGCAATTGAAGCAAGTAGGGAGAGACAAGATAAAAAAAGGGGAAATAAAGAAAGAACAGGTGGAGCTGTTGCTGGGAAAACACACATCAAATAAGCAAATGTCAAGGCCAGCGTGGTACCATAACTTCTCCATTCAACGAGAGGTCAAACTGGGGTCAAGCTCTATTGATTTCTTTCCAGGCTCTGTGGCAGTATTTCTTTCTTCTAATAACCCACAGCGCTAGATGTGATTTCTCTATAACATACAGATGTCAACATAAAGCAAACGATCTGATGGGAGGAAGAGCTGTATGCAAGATAACAGATACACATTTGAATCATGACTTAGTTTGCATCCGTTTTATCTCTGTGTGTTCGTCAGGTTCCTGCAGAGCTGTGTGTTTTACTGTAGGTTTGTAAGCTTATCATTTCGCCCGTGCGCTGCATCGGGGTGTGTGTGTGTGTGTGTGTGTGTGTGTGTGTGTGTGTGTGTGTGTGTGTGTGTGTGTGTGTGTGTGTGTGTGTGTGTGTGTGTGTGTGTGTGTGTGTGTGTTCGACGCCGGATCGATGTTAAATCAGGATTAACGAGTGATTTCATTGATCTCACTATTGATGATCAGAACGCAGCGTTGACGGTGGACATCGATCGGAGTAGAATGAGAATGGATTACTCCAGATAGAGAGCGCTATCGATCAGGGCACGTTGTGTGTTCGCTTGTGTGTGTGTGTGTGTGTGTGTGTGTGTGTGTGTGTGTGTGTGTGTGTGTGTGTGTGTGTGTGTGTGTGTGTGTGTGTGTGTGTGTGTGTGTGTGTGTGTGTTCGCTTACATATCAGTGTGTGCCCGTGTTTGCTGGCGTGCAGTGATGGATCGCAGCAGTTCCCTGTTTACCTAGCCTCATGATTTCCTGTGCGTGGATGTAACAAGTGGAGTTTGGCAGGATTAATGAGCACACAGCTTGCTGAATGGGTGTTTGGCTCCACAAAGCACTCCATCATGGCCTGATGCTGCTACCATATCCCTCACACACACCAACACACACACATTCACACACCGTGCACTCTGCAACTCACCACTTACCCCTGCTCTTAATTACACATGCTTAGCCAAGTCCCATTAAGCAAGCCCCCCCCCCCCC
>NW_011333040.1:22645462-22655948 GCF_000735185.1 Notothenia coriiceps | reverse complement strand
ACTAAAAGAATTAGTTAAAGCATCCACATTTCTCATAGAGTGCAGTGTTTAAATATAGTCTCGCTGCAGAGTCTAGGAGGAAAACTGTTCTAAGGTTTGCTCCAGAGAGACACAAAGAATGACCCCGTGATGCTATATGGAAAGTTTTCACTTAGTGCCAACAATATTGTATATATTATCAAGTATTTTCATTTTAATTTGCATTTATGTTCAAATAACTTACATTTGTAGTGTGGAGTTTGAGGTGTGTAGATTTGATATGACTGAAAGTACTTGAAGAGCTTTCCTGACCTGCTTTAACAATCCACCCGTCTTTGCTTGCTTTGTATATAGTTTGTTTCAATGAATGTCTGATCAAATTGAACCTTGGGAGGAGATTTTCATTATTTCATAATAATACATACATTATTGTAGTCAGTTGTGGAGTTTGAAAGACACAGCCGGTTATTGGACAGTGAAGGTCTAATTAAAAAGACGATATCAAGTTGCATTATGGGAATTGTTGGATGTAGTGTTTTTCACTTCATGCAGCTAGGTAGCCAGTTTTGTGTTTTTATAGAAGCTACAGCTCTGTAAGTATCATTATAAATACAATAGGTTCACTTTTTATTTGATTTTAAGTCCGACAAATTAGATGTGCCACACTATATCACTTTTTAACATCCCAAAGTAGCTTTAGAAATGACTTCCACCTCCAAGTTCTTTGTGACTATTACAGTATTTGCACAAAATGACTTGCTTTGTAAACTAGCCTGTTTGCTAATTAGCTGGCTAACAGCGCTAAAGCTGTTTTGTTTTGGTTAAATGAGCCCTCTTTCCCTTAAACCATACTGTATCTCAGTACTTTGTGGTGCTTCTGTAGAAGAGACTCTCAATACTAATGAGAAGACACTTTATTGTTCCACCATCAGCTACATGCAGCCCCACAATAAGATAGACTTTGTGCTTAATCGCTACGAATACAGAGCTTTGTGTAATCAGTCTGCATGGCTATAGCGGTTTATTGGTCAGAGATGATCTCAGATTATCTGTAAGTAAAGATCCCTCATACCGGCGTATTTGTCACATCAATCTTCTCAAGGTGATTCACTTTAATATTCAAACACTGCAGGCGGCTCTGCATCCTCACGCCTGGAGCGTGAAACACAATAAACTCAATGTATGAGAATGAAATCCCCCTTCCCTCACGTGCATGTGTGACACTAACTAACTGAAATTAAGTGTTTGTGTGCAAGTGCGTGTGTGTGTACATTTACGTGTACCTTTGCTATACGTGTTTATTGGTGTGTTTTAATGTGTTCACACACTACGTGTTTTGACTTTACAAAGGAGTAAACAGTTTTGTTTTTTTTGCACATGTTTTCGTGAGTGTATGTGTGTACATGTTGATATGTGTGTATTATTGTTTGAATGTATTTGTATGCAGATCAGTGTCTGTGTGCCAGTATATGTTTTCACAGTACACCCTATGCAAAGGAGTGCTTTATTTCTATTATTGTGGTATGTCTTTGTGTATGTGTGTGTATGTTTGTAAAACATTGTATTGCTGGTCTTTAATGTGCCTAGGTGCATATCAGTGTGTGTGTTAGAGTGTCTGTGTGCCTTTGTGTGTGTGTAAATGTGTTATAAGTTGCATTTGTGTGTTTTTAATGCACATCAGTGTCCATGTGCCAGTGTATAAGCTTTGCAAAAGAGTATTCAGTGTGTTTGAACATGTTTGTGGGTGTGCATGTGTGTGTGTACATGTTGTATATGTGTGTATTGGTGTGTGTCAATGTGTTAGAGAACAGATCAGTGTTTGAGTTCTCAGTTTTTCTTCCTTTCTATTTCTTTGTATATGTTTGTGTGTGTATACATTTTGTATATGTATATATTGCTGTGTGGCATGTGTTTCTGTGCCAGTTTGTTTTCTTAAATATATGTGTGTGTTTGTGTGTATGTGTGTGTTTTTAAAAGGTTTATATTCACATCAGTGTCTGTGTGCCAGTGTGTGTCCTCACAAGCTTTGCAAAGGAGTACTCAGTGTTTTATCTGTATATGTTTTTGTGTGTGTGTACGCACATTTATATCTGTGTGTGTATGGAAGAGTGTGTGTGGGCTAAAAGGGGGGCTGGTAGAAAGGAGGACATGAGGGTAGAGAAGAAATCAAATCACTTAATTGCTGCATTTTTCATCTCCATCTTTTGTTTTATGGCGGCTGAGGGCCGGCGAGCGGCTCTGGCTGTGATTCATGGACGCTGGTGAGGCCCGTGAGCGGTGCCATCCCTCATCGGCACCCGGCCGCCCGCGTGCCCAAAGCGCCCACACAATTACCGTGATGAATATGACTTGTTTTTGTTTTGCTTCTTTTACTCCGCTACCTTCATCTGGTTTTAGCGGGAACGGTTTGGTTTTTAATGCAGCCGCTGAGCTGTCGGAAATAAACAATTTACCATTTCAGGTTCATTCCTTCCCCGCACCCTCCCTTACTGAGAGTGGGAGAGAGAGTGTAGATACAGACAGATAGGCATGCATGGAGAGAAGGAGAGGGAGATCGAGATAAGGGAGAGATAAATATAGGGAGTGCAGGCGAGGGATGTGTTCATAGATGTTGCGGGGAGATGCTGGATATCAAAATGGAAAGAGGGAATGGAGATGCTGTGAAAGCGGAAGGAACTGAAAGGTACAGGAAGTAAGTTTGAGATAATACATGTCTGAGAGGGGGGGGGTAAGAAGAAGCAGGACAGATATGAGCGCAGCATTGGAAGGAGAGATACTGTAAGGCAGAGAGAGCAGAGGGAGGGATGGATTCATAGAGAGAAGCTTTGTAGTATCATGTCGGATGTGTGACATGTCAATACTGCCGGGTTTCCCTTTGTAGCTTTGATACACGCAGAACTGCTTTAATACATGGTGTATATCTTCAGAATGAGACCTTCAATGTTGTATAGATACACACACAAACACAGTTTTTCACACGTCTTGTACAGCCTTACCAATTTTTCAAGCCAACAAATTTGAACCGCAGCAGAGATACAATAAGATACATTTAAATTGAGACATTTGACTCAAATGTATACAGTATAAATGCATGCTACTGAAAGAAAAACATTTAAAAGTCAACATTGCAGATTTACCAGAAACTATTTATTAACCATTGTTTATCTAAATATTGTCAAAGGATGGTTTATAAAGGATTTATTAACCAATTAACAACGTTCTATAATCATCAATTAAAACTTTTCCAGTGTTACAAATATAGCTGTGATATTGCTTTTACAAATTATTCAGTCATTATTCACAATTTCTTAATAAAGTATACACAATGTAATAATATGTGCAACAAACACTGTTTTTAATATATCAACAATAAGTTAACAAAATGATATAATTACCAATGCTCTGTAAATAGTATTGATCTAAATATCATTGTATATCAACAGTAAAACTACTATTGACCTAAGTTTAATTAACTTAACTTAATATTTAAGAGTGTGCACTACAAGTGATAATATTGTATTGTTAAATTGAGTATACATTTTATTATGTTGCATCCTTTAAATTATATATCAACTCTGATCAAGCTGCCCTAAATAATCATTTTAACATTTTAATGCACCAACTTTAAAGCCAGCAAACCCACACTCAATCTCCCACATTACAGTACACGTACAAACTGTCATGGTACACACACACACACACACACACACACACACACACACACACACACACACACACACACACACACACACACACACACACACACACACACACACACACACACACACACACACACACACACACACACACACACACACACACACGCTTTGATCACACTCCTGGCAGAATAAACCTGGTCTGGCAGAGAGGTTGCCTCCCCATCATCTCTCCACAAAGAAGTGAGGCACCGGGGCCTCACACACTGCGCTCAACACAGAGCGGCAGACGATGAAAAAGAAGATGAAACAAAAGCGAAGCCTCAGACGTCACGTCCGCTCATCACTGTGTTTGTTTGTGTGTTTGTTTGCATCCCTCACTGCGGTGGACAGAAGTGGGTTAGAGCATACTGCGTTGAAGAAAGAGCTGCAAGCAGTGTGTGTGTGTGTGTGTGTGTGTGTGTGTGTGTGTGTGTGTGTGTGTGTGTGTGTGTGTGTGTGTGTGTGTGTGTGTGTGTGTGTGTGTGTGTGTGTGTGTGTGTGTGTGTGTGTGTGTTTAAGCATAGCTGGGGACTTCTGATTATTGCGTGTGTGTGCTTTTAGTGCGTGAGTTGTCTGCACTCACTCCCACCTGGGAAAGTAACTGAAATGAATGTGGGAGTTAGGGAAAGTGACGATCAATCATGCCATGTCAAATCTGAAAGAGCTCTTTCCTTTTTTATGAAATGCAGTTAGCCAGAATCTGCCGTTCTTCTACAAGAAACCACAGTTATATAATATATTGGAATGGTTTTATGACACTTTTTGTACATGTACTGTTCTAAACAGTCTGTGTTGGGTACTTGCACGTGTGTTTTACATTAATAGTTAAAGCATCTTATATATTAATAGCTGCTGGGCAGGTCAGAGCTGGAAACATTGACATCAAAGCAGTCAGTGTTTACCTCCATAAATGAAGTCACTGAGGGGTCCGTTGCCTTTGATTTAAAGGGGAAACACGAACTGCTGCAGTATTACGTTCAAGCAACAATCTTTTTTTCAAAGTTTCATACTTGTATTTTTGGTTTCTCATACTGTCAGAATATACCTGTATTCACAGAGCTGAAACCGTGTGTGCTTAAAAATGAAAACCAACACATTAGTGCCAGAAACTGCAGTATTCCTACTGGCTCAAAAAAGGCAAGTTAATACCCACAGTCCTCCATGTTAAAATGTCCAATTTTAGAGCAGAAACAAACATTGTCACAGCATTGTAGAAGAAATACATATAACTAAATTCTCCATTTATGACAACTGTATGTAGGAGGGATTTTTTTATATATCCTGTTTAAATTATATTTAGTATGTCATGCTCAGATAATCCCTGGCTGCTTTGAGTGACATGTGGGTGCCGTCACAAGCTGCTTTTTGTGAATGAGCAACCTGTGAGTAAGGTAGAGTCAAGACAGCAACATCCTATTGGGGATGTCACACAGACTAACAGTTTGTCCGATCTATGATATAAACCTTTTTTAAGTAATTATCTGAAATGCTTCATTTTAGCGCCTGTCTCTTTAAACTCCATCCTGAAAAGCCCCCTCTTCTCAGGTTGGCTTTCTAGAAAATGTGGCACACCTTTGCAGAGGTATAGTTCTCAAGCTGTGGGTGGGGATACTCTGATGGGGGGTGGTGTATCTAACCAGCCTGCAAGTGAAACAGAAAGCCAAATCTGAATCGCTTGTTGAATCAAATGGTTTCACAAACTATGTCTTCTTGTCTTACTTGTGTGTGGGTCGGTAGGCACTTCAGATAGCAAACGAAAGCAATGTAAAAGTGCTTTTTTCTTTTCTTCAGATGTATTTTTTAAGCTTCCGTCTCAGGTAGTGGTACTCCATCAAGTGCAAGTCACATTTTGAATAAGTAAAGCTTAGAAGACACAGAAAATACACACCACTGAAACAATACAAGTTTCTTTTTGTGTCCAAACCCCAAACAGGTTATTTTTTTATCCTGAAAAAACAAGCAGTGATTTGATTGATTGCGCTCTAAACTACAATCTCTCAGTGCAAACAACAGACAGACAGCTTCATGGGAGTTGTTTGCTAATTCTCTACGCTCCCTGTTTTACATTGCAGAGATAACTTTCTACTGCTATCATTACATAAGGAGGTATTCGCCACTTTTGTTTTGGTAGAGAAGAAAAGTAAGTAAAAGAGTCGGACTTAAACGTTGTACTGATCCAGAATCTGCTTGTGGTTCTAAAGGGGTCAAACGATGCTCATTTTCAAGTTGATTTTTGTATTTTGTGCCTCTACTGTCTCCATGCTTTAATGTTCACAAATGTCTTCTCACACTGCTTGTGCTGCAGCACCTCTTTTCACCCTCTGTCTGAAACCAGAGCCCAGTCTGCTCTGTGTGTGCGAGCGCTAGCCAATACAAGCGCGAGTGTTACATAGTGATGTCACTACGTTATGAAAGTACACAAAAACCTATAAAACACACGACTACAGCGAAAGGGAAAACTTGAAAAGTAAAAGTTAATACATGTGATTTCTTGGATTATATTATTATAAGTTTGCCTGGAAATATTTATTATATATCAGGGTGTCCGCGGGGTCTTAAAAAGTATTAAAAGTTGATAAATCAATTTAGCGAAAATGAAGGCTATTAAAAAGTATTAAACGGCATTTTCCAAGGTATTACATTTTGTAGCTTGTTTTCAATAAGTATATACATTGTCCAAATAGGTTGTATTCTACAGTCTGCCTGAATGTAATCATTGCGTAGGTGTGTAGTGTGATTCTGTGTAGTTTATTTATGGCTTCCCGTTGGGTTTGACGGCATCTGAACAGGACATCGCACGCTCACTGCTTGATAGCGTGCGAAGGTCAGTTTACGCCGGTTGTTAAACAACATCGTTATGGGGAAATGCAAGTTTGCGTCCAAATGGTTGGAAGATAAGGAGGAAGGACAATCAATACTGTATATAGTCAATGGGAGGTAAAGTGTGTCGCCAATACAACCGGGTAAAACTCCAAGTGGCGATGAGGTCTTAAAATGTATGGAAAGGGTCTAAAAGGTATTACCGTACATTTGACTTCAGGATTCCTGCATATACCATAAAATATTCAAATTATATTTACACATTGTAAGGTCATTAAATCACATTTTTTAATGAATCACGCTTTTACTAAGGCAGAGATTGTGGGTTGTAGATATGTGGCAGCCTCTATAGGTTGTCAAATTCAATTTAAACACACTTTAAAACAACAATAACACATTGATCTTTGACAATTGTTGACATCATTACCAGCTGCAGACACAGTATTCATTTCGAGTGACAACAAGGTGTGGGGAAAATAATTATTTCATGCCAATTTCATTTCAATATTTGTGTGTTTACTTTGCTCCTTTTATGTGCTGTTTCACATGATTCAAGCATCTGTGAAAAACTGTCAACACGTATTGTCGATTATGTCAAAGAAACAGTCAAATAATAAAGCTAAAACTAAAGGTTGTATGTTAAAAGACCAAGTGCTCCTGCGTGTTTACCTGTACGTCTACCCATATTAATGCCAGCAATTTTCAAGAGACCACAAACTGTTTTAGATTTTAATTTTTTCTATCTTCCAACTCGTTTTTTTTTTCTTTCTTTAATTCATTGATGTCAGGTATAAAAACGAGAGTACAAAACATGCTCTACATAGATAATTCATTACAGTGATGGGAAAAGACGTTGAAAAACACGATGAATACATACCTTAATGCCATTCATGTACATGTACCGGTATATAATCAGCTTTTCTTTATACAGTATTTATAGATACAAGAATCAGAACGGAGCAGTCAGTTAATGAGGTAGACTTCAGTGCACCACTGGCCGCGGGGCACACAGCGAGTAGTGTGTGTGTGCACGTGTCTGTGTGTGTGTAGAGAGTGTAGCCAGCTTTTAAATATTAATCTCAAGGTCAAAGGGAGGGAGCTTTTTGATATTCATGCGGGGTGCTGTACCCTGTGCTTACACACTGCTGCTCCTCTCTCTGGCTCACTGGGTCATTATGTCTGCCTCTGTTTCTCCTTCTCTTTCTCTCATGTGTTGGCACAATATGGAACCCGACTGTGTGTGCTCACAGACACAGAACATATGCAGCCATCTAAAGGTGCTACAGTACATGTGCTGTACCATTATAAAAGCATTAGCACATTCCAGATAAGCTGCTTCCTTTGCCTTCTTTATACCTCATAATGTGAACATTTGCTCTGACTATTTGACATGTTTCTGCTCAATGCTACATCTTTAAAACGGCACAGCTCTTCCACTTTTAAATTCCAATACAATCACATCTGTATTTTCACAGTCATTTGTTTTATTCTCTTTTTTCGTAAGACCAACAAGATGAACAGTTATCTTTTTCACTTATTACTCCACCTTCCCCAAACCCAACCTTCTTGCTGTTCCAAAAATAGATTACGTTTGCTTGCATCATAATATTTCAAATTCTTAATGTATTTATTTTGTAAATATTTTTATTATCTGATTTTTATTTTGTAATCGTTTTTACAATTGTTTTATTTGTATCATTCTATATTTTCTATTATTTTCCAACTTGAAGAGGACATAGTCTGCACGGTTTCAGGTTCATATTAGTATTCAGTGTCTCTACTGGGACATGTCTCCATGCTTTAACATTCAAAAAGGTCTTTATTTTTCTCATACTGCCTGTGCTGCAGCACCTCTTTTCACCCTCTGTCTGAAACCAGAGTCCAGTCTGCTCTGATTGGTTAGTTAGCCTGCTCTGATGTGATTGGTCAACCCCTTAGAGATATCACGTAGCCTAACACATACAATAAGTTGGAGCACCAGTCAATAGCAGCGTGAGTGTTACATAGTGATGTCACTATGTTATGTACGTAAACAAAGGACTCCAATGGAGGCGTTTCAGGCAGGCAGGGGGGAGTGTGTGGGAGGGAACACAGGGATTTTAGCCTTTGCAGACCATTTACATGCACACAATACAGGAAAGGGAAAATCACAACAAGCATAGTAGGGCCCCTTTATTTCCTCTTCCCTTTAATTCTTTCTGTGTTTGAGTAAGATCTTTGTCTTTGAATAAAACTATTGGCAAATAACCTGAGCCTAATGATCCTAATTCTGACTGTGCACAAACAACATGTTCTGATGCTGTAACACATTGAGAAGAAGCAGTAACAGGAGCCCCAGATGTTAGTGATTCTCTCATTGTCAAAATGTTTTCATTTTATAACGCAACACATAATGTTGGTGTATGAACTTCTCTAATTTCCACTCAGTGACAAGTGCCATTTTACAGAACCATAAATAATGTATTAAGTATATTTATGCAACTTTTTACAGTTGGGTAAATGGGATGAAATATAACACTGAAAAGAAGTTCTATATTTGCAGAATATATGAATACATTGATGTTAGATTTGTATTCAGCAAAGTACATTTACAAGTAGCAACTCACCAAAGAAATCACTTAACCATCTTATTATTATTATAATATTAATATTACTTTAATTTATAACAAGGCTTGATATGATTTAGTAGGGCTAGTGATTTTTTTTGTTCAGTGTTGATACTGATTTTATTTATAATCCAGACCTGCTGAATAATAAACACGTCACCTGCTGCTCTCTTGAAATACATTTGGCATATTCAAAAGCAAAGTTAGACTTGATATTTTTATGCACACGGAATTGGCATGCAGTGAATAAGCCAATCAATATAATGAGGTTGCGGACATATTTCTTTATTTTAGGCTGATGGAGTAAGCTGTGGGTAAATATTTATGCAAGGAGGCTGATTTTTGTAAGGGGTGAGCTGAAGTTTTATACGGATAAAGTTGTGTTGAATTGTGATTACGTTCATCATATAAACTGGAATAGAGACAACAAATTATTATGAGGTGAGGCCTTTGCCATCACACACCAGCTAGATATTAGAGAAGTCTGTATTTGGGTAAAGACAACTAAAACATGAATGATCCATTCAGAACAGGTCTACAGTATCAGTGGTCTGCATTTGAAAAAGAACCAAGGGTTGCACCAGTGTTTCCCCTAGGATGGAGTCATAGCAGCGGTGCTAAGGCACGTGGGCCCAGTATAATGTGAGCGCGGAGCGCGTGGAATTTTTTAGTGTGTGCGCGTGCAAAGTGCGCCCCGCTAATTTGTTTCTATGTGTCAGCACAAGAAAGGCTCTTGAGGCCTAGTACCAGGGTCGGTTCTAGACAATTTGCTGCCCTAGGTGAGATTTTAGGCGAGATTTTNTAGTTTCATGGTCTGATATGAAGTGATGACAGAACACACATGATATCTAAATTGGTTTCACTGTTTGTCTTTCTGACTGGACTTATCATACGATAAATAAAAATGAACTCGATAACTTTTCTGACCTCGATAAATTGCCGTTTACATGTGTTTTTGTTTACATAACAGTGTTTCCCCTAGGATGGAGTCATAGCAGCGGTGCTAAGGCACGTGGGCCCAGCATAATGTGAGTGCGGAGGGCGTGGAATTTTTTAGTGCGTGCGAAGTGCGCCCCGCCCAATTTGTTTCTATGTGTCAGCACAAGAAAGGCTCTTGAGGCCTAGTACCAGGGCCGGTTCTAGAAAATTTGCTGCCCTAGGTGAGATTTTAGGCGCCATTTTATGTAAAGAATAAATGAAAAATCTCTACAAAAGACAAATACACTGCAAAAACAGAAACTTATTGAATAAAATGCTTCAATCTGGTGCACTTTGAGCACACAATTACTAGAGACCTGATCTAGGGGGCACAACTCTAAAAACGCCCATATTAAAAAAAGATCGTTTACATTTTAATAATCAAATAAGTATGTGAACATAACC